>NC_058405.1:21385030-21602656 GCF_002201575.2 Neomonachus schauinslandi | reverse complement strand
AGAAGAAGAAGAAGAAGAAGAAGAAGAAGAAGAAGAAGAAGAAGAAGGTAGCAGGAAAGGAAGAATGAAGGGGGGGAACCGGGGGGGGAGGAGACGAACCATGAAGAGACTATGGACTCTGCAAAACAAACTGAGGGTTCTAGAGGGGAGGGGGTGGGGGGATGGGTTAGCCTGGTGATGGGTATTAAAGAGGGCACGTACTGCATGGAGCACTGGGTGTTATACGCAAACAATGAATCATGGAACACCACATCAGAAACTAATGATGTAATGTATGGTGATTAATATAACATTAAAAAAAAAGTGGCAATGTGACAAATAATGATCCCCTGATGAGACTTTAGCTACCTATCCCCATTCCTTGAGTTACTAATTGTTCTATCAATGACCAACATTCTCTGTATGAGGTACAGAAGAAAATTTCCAAAGCACACAGGTGGGTAACAGTGAAACCAAAGAGGAGATTATTATGTAGTTAATTCTCCAGAGAGTCCATTCCTTGTATAAAATAAGTAGAAAGAGGAAAGGGTTAAAACAAATACATTACAAACATTCCTCAAAACCAACCAACCAAGGATGCAAACAAACACGAAATCCTAAATTGAATCAGCTGAAAATTCTAAAACTTCAGAAAAAGAGAATAAACATCAAAAATGGGTGATGCAAGTAAAATTTAGAAAGCATTTGATTTTGTCTTTAAATTGAATTTAAAGGAAAAAAGGACTACAAATTAAAAACAGTAAGATATTTATTTATTTATTTATTTATTTATTTATTGAAAGGGAGAAAGAGAGAATGTTGGTGGGCAGAGGGAGAGGGAGAGGGAAAATCTTAAGCAGGCTCCATGCCCAGCATTGAGCCCGATTCAGGACTTGATCCCACAACCCTGAGATCATGACCTGAACTGAAATCAAGAGTCAGACACTTAACTGACTGAGGCACCCAGGTGCCCCCAAAACAACTGGAATTTTAATGAGGGCCCAAATGTAAAAGGAGTTATAAGAAACATAAAAAGTGTTATAAAGTTGGTGGGCATATCTAATTATTGCTATTTATTATAATCATCAAAGAGCAGAACTGTCACAGCAGAAAATCAAGTCAATGATTTGTAGGACAGATTTCAGAATTCTTCCTTCAGAGGAATTTAACAAAGTTTTTAAAGAGAAACAGAAAAGAAATATTTCTAAGGAAAGACAATATAATCTTCCCTGTTGGTAATTGGAATTTAAGAAAGATACAAGAACAACTGGGATAGAAGCAATCAGACTATTCTTAAGGATGGAAGTAATATGAGAGCATGGCAAAAACTAAGCAAAATTAGTTTTAAAGGTACCAATGTTATATATACCTATATTTTAAATAAAAAAAATAAAAACACTGGTAGAACAAAAAGAAAAAATAATAATTGAGATGGCCTCAGATTCTCTCTATCATTACATGCCTGATGAGAAAAGAATTTAGAGAGTAAACAACGGCCATCTATAATTATCTGGCAAAATTGCCCCTCAATTTTTAAAAACTACAAATATATATATTGACATATTTAAAATTATAAATGCACTAGCAGAATACTTCTCCTGAACAAGAAAAAGTCACATAGGGAAGAATCAGGAGGTAAAGTATAAAATAATTGTAAGTGAACATTAAAACCAGTTATGTATAGATGTAAATTCAAATTATTCTAAATTGATACGGTCATCCTACCTGTTGGCAATGAAGTAGAGGCAGGGGAGACCGGTAGGAATAAGAAATGTCCCTAAACTCATCATTAGTTATTAATAAAATCTTGTTATCAAAGAATTAAAGTTTATATAACTAATTTAATAGATGTAAAATAGTAATAAAATAGGAGAACATGATAGTGGAGCAAAAGATAAGTGGGTCTAAGGGAGCCCAATATTTTAACATAAGACATTACAGGACTACGGCTTATAGCTTAAGTTTAATTTGGAAAAAATCCATGTAAAGTGTTCCAACATATTTTTAAGCCAAAAGAGAAATAGAGGTAAGTACAGAGCCCAACACAGTGCCTGGCATAAGATTGCACTACAATCAGTATTTCTTTATGGAACAAGTGAAGGAGTGTGAACATTAAGGCACTAGTTGAAACTGCAGTATGTCTTGAAAATGCTATTTTTCCTACATGTAAGTGGATAATAAAGTTGATACTAAAGTTTGCTTATTAATCTTGTTCATTCTCAGAGAGAAACTGTTATGTTGACTGTTTTGATACTGTGGGAAAAGAAATCAAATCTTTCAAGTGTGCCAGGACCTCATAGTTACTATTTAAAATGCATTTTGCTGCTCACCTTTTTTTTTTTTTTTTTCTTTTCCTTTTTAATGAACAGCTTGTTTCTGAAGTAGACATACACAGTCTGGCACAGTTCTCTACAGTTCAGCACAATATGGTCGAATTGGCAGTCTCCGCTCTGAGGAAGGCATTATTGTCTCGGCACCAAAACTTCATTAGTCAAATCCCTACAGAATGAGATCTTTGCAAGGCAGAAAGAAGACTAATGGCGTGATGAGGGCACTGATACACTAATCTTCGTGCTTGAAGCATATTTACCATACAGAAAATATGGTTAAGTAGATTATAATGCATCTGAATTTTCCTTCATAATTCATTATGAAGAAACAGTTATTTTTTTCAGAATTGATTTTATGAGTGGTAATTTAAAGATTTTTTGTACTATGCACATGTATTTCAATTAATTTTAAAATATTTGTATATGCTTACTGGTGGCATAAAATATAACAGTAATTCACAAACATTAAATTTTTAAAAAGCGTGTCTACAGGATTTGTTTGTTGTATTAAGCACTGTATTTTATTATTTATTATTTATTTATTTATTTATTTATTTTAAAGATTTATTTATTTATTTGAGAGAACGAGAATGAGAGAATGAGAGAGAGAGAGAGTACATGAGAGGGGGGAGGGTTAGAGGGAGAAGCAGGCTCCTCGCCAAGCAGGGACCCCGATGCGGGACTCGATCCAGGGACTCCAGGATCATGACCTGAGCCGAAGGCAGTCGCTCAACCAACTGAGCCACCCAGGCGCCCCAAGCACTGTATTTTATAAACTCCAAAGCTAGCCAAAATTCAAAAAGGATCAGTCTGGATGATAAACATTTCTCCATATGCTTAAACTTTTTCTTTCCACTACTTTTTGGGACTATTTCACAAATAAATGATATATTTCTTACATTAGCAAGATGTAAGAACATAATAAATGTATTTTCCTAAGAACTCAGTCACTATTATGAATCATATTTGTACTAGTAGGTGTTAACATAGTAAGTGAAATATTTAAACTTGTAGGAAAAAAATTACATTGGGCCCAGATCCTCTCTAAACACACACACACACACACACATGCATGCACATGCACACATGAGATTATATATATATTTAATCTCAAGCACCATCAACATGTAAAATTTAAAATGCATATATTTAATACTTGAAGGAATTGAAAGTTCCAACTGAATCCTAGATTCTAATCCAGACCTATCATGGAGTCAATAATATATATTTTTTTTAAAAAATTATACATAATATACATAACATTTGAAACATAAAACATAAGGGTGCCTGGGTGGCTCAGTCAGTTGAACTTACAACTCTTGATTTCAGCTCAGGTCATGGTCTCTGGGTCGTGAGATCTAGCCCCATGTCCAGCTCCCTGCCAGGTAGGGAGTCTACATGGGATTCTCTTCATCTCCATTTATTAATATGCATACATGATTTTATACTTTGAATGAAATTTTGGAGTGTTCAAATTAGATGATATATGAGAAAATTCTTTAACATTTCTAAGATAAATGTGTCTGAGTAATTGTGATTCATAAGTGGTATAGTATTCTTTATATCTTTAATATTGGCAAGTGAAATTGTCATACATCAAAATTGTTCATATGAATTTTTAAGTTTTGATTTATATTCTTTGTTATTTTTTATGGACTTAGATCCCTCAAGATAATTCACAAATATAGAATATATATTCCTTGTCAGAACAGTTGACTTTTTTTGGTATTTAATACAAAATTTTTACATAATAGGTATTCGTTAAGTATTTCCTCCTTAATTGTTTGACTAAAACATAATTATTTTGTATACTGTTGTATATCCAGAGTCTAAAATATATGGTATAATTCATTAGAAGAAATATTGTTTCAAAGCTTAAATCATTAGAACAAGAGCAATATATTTGTGGGGCTATCAAGTTTTAGCACAGGCATTCATACTCATTTTGCTTAGATACATGGAACCTGGAAATCTGGTATCTACCAGGGTAGATTAGAATCCACTGGTTTTAGAGATACTGCAAAGCTCTTAAGAGATAAACTGTTAAGAAACTGTTAAGATTACTTGAAAACGCATAATTTCTCTGCATCTTCAGGGTTCCCAGTTATCTAATTTATGTTTACTGCATGAACCACTGTAATCTGATAACTACCTTGAGATGCTAATCTAATGTAAAATTCAATATGTTGCTTTTGCACATAATACATAATTTTCCATTTTAATGACTCAGAGATAGGGTCTCTCCTGAAAACTATTGTTGAATAAAAACTGAGAACACTACTGGTGTCCTGCCCATATCCCCCCATCTTTCCTGGGAGCTCATTTGTTGGCTGCTTTCTCAGTGTGAGAGCATTCTCTGAATGCAGAAACCCCTCCACTGTCTCTCCAAAGGCCAGAGTTGGGCAGAGGGCAGGGCAGACACAGGACCATCAACCAATGAGCATCAGCAATTCTGGGGCATGTTCTTCAAAGTTTTTCAGAGTGTCCCTAAAGGAATTGGAACCAGTTACTCACATTGGTTATTCAATCACAGATATACCTTATATCAGGTTGGCTCTTTTCCCTGTCTGAAGTTTATATCCCTTCCCTTCATAGCACTTCCTGGGATCATTTCCCCATTAAAAATTGCCTTTTTCTTCGTTTTGCATCGGGGCGGGGGGTGGGGGGGACCCAAACGGAAGCAGCTATGACCAGAATTAGTTCTGGAAGGCAAATACTCAAGATGGGTTTCTACAATGTGATTTCTTGCCTAATAGGTGGTAACAAAGAATTCATATTGTAAGAAACAAATGTGGTAACTGAATGCTACAACCTCATAATTACTCAGCCTCTCACCTACAGGGAGCTGGAATGAGGCACAGCTCAGGGGGGAAGCATTGGTTTCTGCCATACCCCCAGCACCTGAATTATGTGGGGCAATGGTAATGAGAGAGACTGTGGAGGTGAGTAGCTTTTGGCTACACTCCTAGAAGCCTCGAAAAAAGGAAGGGTATGTTAGGTCATCCAGCTATCAACTCAGACCTTACCGTGAAAGTCAAAAAAGCCTCCATCTCAGCATTTAAAGGGGTCATCAATTCCTACACCTGAAAGGGGAGGCTATGCTGAAAATGGGCTCCATATTTGGCCATAAGCATGACAAAATCAGTGCCCTGATGGGTAAACAGAGGGAGTCTGAATATAGGGACTTTGGGTAGGATGTGCTAAAGAACCTTGAATCCATATAATCATGGAAGCCCTTAGGCTCATTCAAGTATCATCTTTTCCTTTATTATTCTTTTTGAAGAATTTATTTATTTATTTGACAGAGAAAGAGAGAGTGAGAGAGCAAAAGCAGGGGGGAGGAGTGGAGGGTGAAGGAGAAGCAGGCTCCCCACTGAGGAGAGAGACTGATGTGGGGCCTGATGCCAGGATGCCGAGATCACGACCTGAGCTGAAGGCAGGCACTTAACCAACTGAGCCACCCAGGCGTCCCTATTCTTTCCCTTTGCTTAAGGAGAATAGCCGCCTGATATTTGTAGGCCATGCAAAAACACATCTGAGGTGGATGCCTTGTACAAGTTGATGTGTGTCCTCTTTAAGGTTTTTCTGTCACCTGCTCTCATTTCTTTTAGGCCAGTAACTAAGATAAAGACTCAATATGCCCCAAAAGAAGAACTGAAGAGAAATGGATTTATTCACCTAAAGGCCTACAGAACTTTGCTAATATTTACCAAAAGAGACCAGGAGGGCATGTAAGCGAGTTGCTTCTTAAATATGTTGGAGCGGGGGGAGTAGGGCTGAAAATAAAAGGCAACGTTGAAGAGAGTGAATTTATATGGAAGGACTCTTTTAGGAGTCAGGATTAAATTCTCAGGCAATGGTGCCAGGAATGAAACTTTGAATCCTGGAGATGATAATGGCTTATAGTAAACGAGGTTTATATGCTGGCACATCCTTGGCAGAGTACTGAGGAAGTGATCAGAAGACTAAGAGATATGGACATGATTGAATAGGTTTATTATGTAAGACCAGAAAACTCCTTTACTGATTATGTTTCCTCAGAAAGCCTAGAGGACACTTTCTTCACTAAAGCAACAAGGAATGTACTAATGAAAGGAGCACTAGAATTGCTGCAAAGGTCAAGGGTAGCTACCCACTAGAGCCCAGGTTGGATAATAAGAGATAAAGTTATGCAACTGTGCTTATTAGCATGAACGCTAATAAGATTCTGGTAAAGAAGAGGTGAGCTGATAGTATTTCACCTTGTCAACGACAAGTTGGATATGATTCCAGGGTGTGCAGCAAGCCCGAAATGGCTACCAAAGTCCTGATCTATCTATCTAAGTGATTAATAGACTATTGGTTTCCTAGAGGCAAGATAGGCGGCCAATGAAAATATTGTTTGAAATATAGGTGCCATTAGATGGAGGATGATGTTGGTGGTCATAAAAGGAACTCATGATTCCTTTCCCAGTTTTTAGGATAATTCCCAGACCTAGGAACAGCAGTTAAATGGAGACTTTCTTCAGGAAGAACTCTGCAATGCCAATATAAGTTTTTACAGTAGCTGCTTTCCTAAGTCTTCTCAATGGGACCTATGGTATTTTACCAAAGTAATTATGCATCAGAAATGGAGTAAGTCATAGATATTTAAGAAATGTTGGCTAGAGGGTCTTACCTGGCACTGATACTAGGGATCCCAAATGTCATCATAGTCCACTTTCAGAATGGGGTCACATGAACGCAAAATGGAAAATGTTATCCTAGCCTACACTCATCTGACAGTGAGATGAATGAGTCTGGCCTCATTCTGTGGTCATTTCTCCATACCTTAACTGTATGCCCAGGAAACATACCAACTAGCAAAAATCATATTGGTTTCTTACTTTATGGAGTGAATGCTCTCATGATAGGAAAGGCTGAATGGAAATCATTTCTGAAATGACATCCTCTGGCCATGTCAATTAGAAGCAATAGCCATGCATGCCCAAAGTGGAATGGTAAAGAGTTGAGACTTATTGAAAGACCTAAAAGTTACAGGGTTGCTAATGGTGAGCCCTACAAAGACTAGATGGATAAAGGCAGATGATTATAGATTATTGTAAATTTAACCTAGTGGTAACCTCAATCATACCTGCTATACAGAATGCAAAATGTTTTCTAGAAGAAATTAATATAGCCTTTGACACCTGATATGTAACTATCAATATGGTGATTATTTTTTAAAGATTTTATTTATTTATTTGACAGAGAGAGACACAGTAAGAGAGGGAACACAAGCAGAGGGGGTGGGAGAGGGAGAAGCAGGCTTCCCGCGGAGCAGGGAGCCCAATGCAGGGCTGGATCCCAGGACTCTGGGATCATGACCTGAGCCGAAGGCAGACGCTTAACGACTGAGCCACCCAGGCGCCCCTCAATATGGTGATTGTATTCTTTCTATTCCTCATCAAGACAGCAGTACCTACTAATTTTCTTGCCTAAAGGCTATGTTAAGACTTCTGTTCTCAACCACAATATAGTACAAAAAGGCCTTAATTGCCCAGACATTCCAGAAAACTTTATGTCATGTTAATTATTCATGTTAATCATATTAATTATTCCTGTTGAGCAGGAAATGGCAACTTCTCTACAGGCCTTGGTGAGAAACAAGTGGGCCAGTGGTTAGGAGATATATATACCCTACCAAAATTCAGTTTCTGTCTCATCAGTGAGGTCATTAGATTAGCCTAAAGAGGGTAGCCAACAGTTATTTTAACTGAGTAACCAGGGTATTTCAAGGGATCTCCAGACACAGGAACTACATTACCGAGTAAACATGCAGAGCACCAAGGTCATCATCCAGAGGAAGAGATTCACCTTCCAGGAATGTTGGTATTACCCAGAGAAGGCCTTGTTGTCTCTATGCAGGTTGACCTGTTCCATTTGAACTGGTTCTCCTCTTTGCTAACAAAAAGGGGGAAAAACCCAGCCTCTAGGGCCCTCCACATTTGCTTCTCATGAGGGTAAAAATGTACTTCTGCTAATCTAGCAGATTGCAGAATAGCTCTTCCAACTAATTGTACCAGCTTCCACTTTTAATGACAAAATTATGAGAATTCTATTTGGCCCACATCATCACCAATACTCAGTATTATCAGACTTTTAAAAATTTGCCAATCTGTTGTGCTTAATGAAACCCACTGTGGCCTTAATTTTCCCATTTCTATTCAGCTTGAGTACTTTTTTTCTATCTTTACTGACCATGCAGATTTCCATCTGTCTAAATTGCATCTTTTACCATTTTTAAAAAGTGAATTTTTAAAATCATTATTTTTAAACCTCATTATATATTCTGGTCACTAATCTTTCTCAGCTTTATGTGCTGCAAATATCTTCTTCCAATCCGTGTTTCACATTTCAATTTGTGTGATATATTTGGATAGACAAAAAAAATAATATGAATGTAAATTATTGCAGTATTTCCCTAATTTTTTTTACTTGTCTTATATGAGAAATCATTTCTTATATCAATTCCACATAGATAATTGCATATATTTCACTCTACACTTGGTTCTGTAATGTACGAGAAAATTATATTTGTGTTTGGTATATTTTAGAAATCCATTTTGCCCCCTCCTATTCATAACCAGGTGACTTTTTATTCTAGTGTATTGAGGAATCATTACTTTCTTCACAAATTTACAGACATCTCTGTAATGTATCAAATTTCCACATAAACATGGATCTATTTCTGTACTTTCTCCTCTATTTTATTAATACATTTATCTCTACTGGCTCCACAGCCAAAACATTGCCTTAATTCCTCTGATTTGATTATTAGAATTAATATATCACAGAGCACATCCTCTCACAATGTTCTTATCTTCAAAAAGTTTTCCTAATCTTTAATCCTTTATTCTTTCACTTACATTTGAAAATCAATTAATCAAAATCCACTATGAAAAGTATTTGGATTACAATTGATTGCTTAACATCTACAGCTTAATTTGAAGACAGTTGACATCCCTACAATGTAGGTGCTTCCTATCCATAAGCATATTAAATTCACTTTGTTTAGTATTACCTTATATATTAATTATTTTTATAGCAATCTTACAAATACTTTTACAATGTAAATCCCTTGACTCCCATTCTTCCCAAAGGCATTCCCTGGTGAACTTTTTGTTATTTTATGAGTTTGGGGAATCCAGTTCCAACTCTTAGAGCAGTTCTATGGTAACAGATCATAAAGTGTAATTTTTTAAAAAATTTCATCCAGAATCCAGATGAAGATAGAGATGCTTTATTTTAATTCTTTTGTTGCTGTCCAGATTTTTTCTGGTATACTCTTTCACAGAAATTGTAACACTTTCTTAAGCCACTAATTTTGCAGTTTTGCCGCCCTGTTTTGTTGGGGTTGAAAGTCTGTTTTCATGTGTCAGAGTGACACTGAAACCCCAGCTCCCAACCACAGTGACTCCCTCTCTGACTTACTCCTAATAGCCAAACTGTGGCACCAAGCACCAGTCTGGTTTTAGTTTTCTCTTCATTTGTAACCTGAGGGGAATCTTTGTATCTAATTGGGAACTCAGCTATACATCTAAGTTCGTCCAATGTACTTTATTCAACATTTTGGGATACTTGCTATTCCATGGCTCTCATATTTTCTGTACAACATGTTGCCAGAGCAGGAAAACTTTTAATATGAGATTTTTAATATTAATATGTTCGAGTCACTAAAAATAAGCCAGTAATTTTACTACTTTCGTGAATAACTTAAGTAGCACAAATTTACAAACATTTCAAATACAGTAGAAGGGGAAGGTTTTGGGATTTTCCCCAAGATTATTAATATATCTATTTTAGTAATCGAAATATAAATAATTCATATTCAAACAGCAGGGATATGGACAAACCATGGAGCCTGAGTTTTATTGATGCAGATAAACATTCTCATTCACTGGGTGTTAAACAAAATCTCAGAGAAATTAAGAAGATAATGATAGAGAAAAATTAACAGTCATTTTCAAGAATCTTAACAATTGAGAGGTTCCTGGGTGGCTCAGTCGTTAAGCGTCTGCCTTCGGCTCAGGTCATGATCCCACGATCCTGGGATCAAGCCCCGCATCGGGTTCCTTGCTCAGCGGGAAGCCTGCTTCTCCCACTCCCACTCCCGCTGTCTGTGTTCCCTCTCTTGCTGTGTCTCTCTCTGTCAAATAAATAAATAAAATCTTAAAAAAAAAAGAATCTTAACAATTGAAACTAATGTAAGTACAGGATAATACCAATAATGCACTGATTTCAAGGTGCCTGTTTCAAAATGTGTGGAAATTTGAATTACTTATATGTGTCCATGTATGTGATACCAAGTGGTCATCAGAAGTCTCAGTGGGTTCTGAATTAGATTTCTTGGTAAATCTGAAGATTGTATTAAATTATGTTTTGAATACCTTAATCAGATGTAAATTTGAAACTGATCCGCCCATAAGAGAGACCCCCCCCCAAATAAAATCTTTGTGTTTGAATTAGATAACCACTTTGGGGAAAATCTACTCTGGTTACTGTATCTTGATTATCAATCAATAAAACTGAAATCAGTTTCTTTACTGCTTTTGGTGGATTTTACTTTGGGTTAATTTTTCATGGCTCTTTGGACAAGACTCTTAATTTTCATCCTGTTTTAAAATTGTATGAGAATTTTTATTCTTTCTATAAGGATATTTTGAGATTGCTGTAACCACATAATATAATAAAATTAGCTATTCATGAACTGAATCATTCCCATGTTATGTGATGTTGTTGAATATTCTTATCATCCCATATTTTTGAGTCACTAGTATAATGATAATTTGTGTTGATAATGAAGCTCCCAAAATGTTTTCTGAATCATCACAGAAAGACTAGATTAGGTTCAGAATAGTTCCAAGTGACTCATCTGTTTCATTAGTCTCCTAAATTGAGACTCAAAATCCTTCAGAATCTTCAGAGAAACCCACACTCCATAATGCTTTTATTAGCGTTACAGTAGGTTTCCTTTTTAAATTTTCAGTGGCAAAACATGCAGGTTAAGATAGCCTGCACTTTCCACCACTACAGATGTAGTTTTGACCAATTTATACAATCTCCACCAACACTTTATCTGTAAGACTGGGATAATAATGCCTCACTCAACACATTGTTTGACAACGCACATGTTATGTTTAGTCAGAGCCTAGCATAGTAGTAAGTACATTTACTCTCTTCAAGGTCATTATTTTACTAATTCCGTCCAGCCATTATTTTCATCATGCTCCCATTGTTTTCAGTAACAAGAAATTAACCGTTATATGCTCTTATACTCCGTCCAAAGTTCTCCAACTTCCTAACCAGCAGAGGGATAGAACAAATGCACAGAGCCACAATTCTCCCCATGCCACATTTTCTGGTGTGGTCTTAAGATCTTGATTCTCTCTGACTCAGAATTTCTCCACCTGATATAGAAGTTCATATTTACTCCATGTAATTTTTAGTTTGTCTCTTTTTTCTCTGAGCTTCAATTTCTTCATCTGAAACATGAAGTTGATGGACCTAACTCTGAAGACTGAACTGTGAAGAATGCTTTTGGAAATCATCTGGTACAGTGTCTGAGAAATGTCACAGAATAATATTAGAAAACTCCTCAAGTCTCTATTGCATGACCTGATCTTTATTAAACCTCAGTTCCCATGACACTATCAATACTGCACTTGATTTCTCTTGCCATTGTCCTCTCCCTATTAATACTCATGTATTCATCATGTAAATATTAATTATTATATATCTAACCTTTGTCACTCCCTTTGCCTGAGCAAACCTTCATGGCTCTTCAGAACCAATCCCAGAAGTTGACATTTGCATGATCTTCTTTCACTACTTCTGCCTCCATTAATATTTTCTTTATCTAAAATCCTGAAATCTCACTCATTCATTGAACACTTATTTAATAACCAGGAATTTATATTATAAAAATAAATTACAGGGCCGCCTGGGTGGCTCAGTCGTTAAGCGTCTGCCTTCGGCTCAGGTCATGATCCCAGGGTCCTGGGATCGAGTCCCACATCGGGCTCCCTGCTCAGCGGGAAGCCTGCTTCTCCCTCTCTCACTCCCCCTGCTTGTGTTCCTGTTCTCGCTGTCTCTCTCTGTCATATAAATAAATAAAATCTTTTAAAAAAATAAATAAATAAATAAAATAAAAATAAATTACATAATTCTTGCATGTGGGAGCTCTAATTCTGTAGGAAATAAGAGTCGTGTGTATAGATGAATTGCAATATGAATTGCAATGGGGAAAATATTACTGATAATACCATTAAGGGTAATATTGTACTCTAATTCATTTATGTAATATTTTTTACTTCATAATTATATGATGCATTTCTCAAGGGCAAGAAGGGTCTCGTATTTCTATTTTATAATTTACTTCAATTATTCACAATGCTGAGCACATTCAAGGGCACAAAGTAAGATTATTTGGGTAACTGAATAAAAATAATGGTTATTATTATTGGATTCTTTCCATTATTCAGAATGTTTAACTCTGACCTTTATTTTGAAAACATGACTAAGATATTTTAAAAACAAGAACTGTAAAGACAATGTTATATATAAGAGCTCATAGCAAAGACAGTTGGAGTTGTACTAAGGAGAGGATATTAATGTTAAATGATGAAAAAAAATAAAATGTTAAAAGATGGATGGAAACTAAGAGATGTAGTAAAGAATAAAGTGCTTCTGATTCCTATCCTGGTGGCAAACTAGCATCATGCTAGCTTCCCCTAAAATCAACCCCAGAGAAAATTTAGAAGAGAGCATCATATATTTCAGAAATAAGCCAGAAATGAACAAAAAAATACTTTTAGGAACACTTAGACTAATACTATCTTGAACTACAAATATGGATGGGAATGGAGATAACAGTGTCACTAAGATGGTAAGTTTAAAGAAATAATTTAAGTTCACCTTTTTTTTCTTTCTCTTATGTTGGTGCTTCACAGAATTTTTCTACAACAGCCAGGTTCTGATACAGGAGAGGGAAGAACCCAATACATTGTAAGTGCCCACTGAATTAAGGAATCTATGAAAACTGAGGCTTATGAACCAGTTGAACTGCCCATGAGCAGAGGAAACACTGTTTTTGCAATGCTGCTGTTGCTAAGAGTTAAGTGGGGAAAACCCCACATTTGACTCATTGGGTCCCATGAACTTGAGTGGTGCATGATACCTCTGTGGTTCTTTGGCTCCCTTCCCTAATGTTTTGGCCATAGGGCTGGCTTTTAGCACATTTCCAGGAAAGATGATCAGATTGAGGAGTAAATGCTTTCAGGGAAACATGCTTATAAACGCCAGGCATCTGAGAAATGGAAAATATTGTAAAGAAACATGGCAAATTTATCATCTACCATTTGAAGATGAATTCTTAAAAGAAATGGACAAGAGCTTTACATATAAGCATTTAAAATATATATAATTAGATAACAAAGTAATTTATTACTATAAATAAAACAATGCATTTAAAAATAAATTATAATTATTATTTTTTAATTTATTTTATTTTATTTTTTTAAAGATTTTATTTATTTATTTGACAGAGAGAGACACAGCGAGAGAGGGAACACAAGCAGGGGGAGCGGGAGAGGGAGAAGCAGGCTCCCCACAGAGCAGGGAGCCCAATGTGGGGCTCGATCCCAGGACCCTGGGATCATGACCTGAGCTGAAGGCAGACGTTTAACGACTGAGCCACCCAGGCACCCCCAAAATAAATTAAAATTATTGAAGAGTATAGCATTTGAAATAAAGTTCTCAATAGATAAACAAAAATGATGATAGCTGAAGAACAATTGCTGAGCTGAAAATTAAGATTGAGGAAATGCAATAGGAAAAGGCAAAAATACTTTTTCTTATTTTAGAATTAAGAAATTAAAAAAATTCTAAGAGATATGGCAGGTAGACAGAGAAGGACCAACAACAAAATAATTGGCATTAGAGAAGGTAAAAAAAAAAATACAAATAAAGAGTAGGAAGTATTCAAAGAAATAATGAAAATATTTTCCCAAATTAAAGAAAGATGAAAGACCTAAAACTTAAAATTAAAAATGTGAATTCTATGACAGAAGAGAAGAATAAATTCATGCCTAAGTGCACATTAGTGAAATGTAATAATATCAAATCCTAAAGGATGAGAGAATAACCTAGAATAACCTTTATATATTAACATATATGTGGTTCAGAAAATTCACTAATGTAAAGTATCATAAATGCTGGAAAGGAGAGATCCTACAAGCAAGCCAAAGACATTTTTATCTATTTACTTAAGTAGTCTACCAGAATGTCTGATTTGTTCATCGAATTGTGGCTAATGGAAGATGCAGTAAAGTCTCAAATTACTAACTCCAAGTTTCATTTCTTTCTGCTTCCACTACCTGCTGAATGGAAGGAATGGCAAAGAACATTGCAGTGGAGATGGGCAAAGCAAGATATAGAAAAAAAATGAAAGAAGATGCATGATTTAAAAATACAGAAAAATGGGTACTTAAGAGTTGTCTGTACTTCCATTTTTACTAATTGTCATAAAAAGCAAAATAGAGGGATATGTGAAATAAGTCATTATTTTTGCTGTACTGAAGAGAACTCGTCTCAAAATGAATTAAATGATTGATGAATTTGATTGTTAAGTATGACAAAACATCTGTACTAGGAATTTTAGTATATCATTTTAACATCTTTTAAATATGATGACATATTCCTTGGTAACTTTTATATTGCAACAAAAGAAATATTGATATGATAATCAAATAAAATAGAAGCCTAGATTTTTTCAGAAAAATTACGTAATAATAAAATAAAATCAGGGAAGCATATTTTGAAATAAGCAACCATCAGCTAAAGCTGCCCAAAGCACCTAAAACAGAAAGGAATACAAAACAAACAGACAAAAACATTACTCAAAAACTTTTACTAAAGGCTAGGAAGCAGAAATGACCATATTTTAAAGCTCTTGTACATGAATCTATTTGATTAGAATGTTTTTATGCAATAAAGCAGAGTTGTTAGGAGTCAATTCCTTTTAAATTGAAGCAATAATGTCCCTCAAGCAAACATTTGCCTTATTTCAACCCTTCATAATGATGGTAAATCAAGCAAACTATACAATGACAGAGATTAATTTAGAGTCAAAGCAAATAAAGATAAGAGTTATAGCAAACTCTTCTGGAAGCTTTGTCCAGCCAAACCTCCAGAGCTGAATGATTTTAGCTGAAAATGGCTCTGCAATTTTCTTGGAATGTTTACTATTCATTAGAAAAATGAGCATTTTTCAGAAAATTTGACCAAAGAGTAAGCTAAAATTTATTCTGGTAATGACCATTCCATTGGCAAAATGTGCATTATGAGCAGGTCCAAATTGCTTGCTAACGAACAAAAGGTAGAGTCCATTGTTCTTTAGTTTATTTTCCTTGCTCTTTACTTTGGCTAATCTTAATTCTTATTTTCTTAGTTGATTAGGTGTTAAAATATTCTAAGGGAAGAGAAGTGAGAATGTAAACATTTTAAATCTTTTATTAGTTTAATGGCATAATTATACTGTATTTGCTGCTAAAACTTTAGAAACTGGCTACTGATGATGCTGGCATGATTAAATTAAACAATGCAGGTAAAACATACAGAAATTTATTTACAATAAGTGTTAAGGGGAAGGGAGGAAGAAGTGATTTAGCACCTACTATATGTCATGATTAAGTATCATGTCAGATACAGTTTTTTTAAAATATGTTTTTCAGATTAAGGAAGTTCACGATTAGCGCTATTCTGCTAAGATTGCTAAGAATTTTAATTTCATTAAATGCTATTTCTACATCTATTGAATTGAATGAATAATTTTTCTTTATTCTTTTAATATGGCATATTATAGTGATGTTTTTCGAATGCTAAAATATCATTATCATAGTTGGATGAATGAAAATTCTTTATGAAGCAGGTTCCTCTTTTACAGGAAGGTTCAGTTCAGTGAATTCAGTTTGCTGAATTGGTTGTGTTGGTTTATATTTCTGTATCTATGTCCATGAGAAGCATTAATCTTTGTTTTTTCTTTCCTATAATGTCCTTGCCAGATTTTGGTTACAAACTGATGCTGGCCTTGTAAAGTATATTGCAGAATGTTTCTTCTTTTACTACTCTGAAACCTCTAAAAGAAAATCTAAAAGATTTTCTCTAAGATAGGTGTTATTTTTTTCCTTTAACATTTGGTAGAACTCATAAATAAGTTTGGGTCTTGGAACTTTCTTGGTAGGAAATTTTAAATATTTAAAATTTAAATACGCTTTATTTCTTTAACATTTATGAATTTTTTTTCAATTTTCTGTTCCTTCTTGATTCAAATTTAGTAATTATATACATAAAGCATCTAAACTTTCTAATTTGCTGGCATGATTTTTAAGATATTTTTTTTTTAATGTCCGTGAGTTCCGTACTGCTTTTTTGGTTATCAATCTCAGGCTTATCAATTGTATTAAACTACTAATAGCACCAACTTTGGGGCTAGTTCATTCTTGTTATTTGTTTCTGTTTCTTACATTTCTTCTGTTTTTATTTATAGTATTCTCTATTTTATCTAATACCACTTCCTTTTTTAAGTTTCTATAATGAACATTTAGATGATTGATGTTCTTTGCCTTTGGTATTTCTAATGATTATACTGAAAGTTAGGGTCTCTTTCTAAGCATAGTTTAGCTGCATATTGCCACTTTCCATATGCAGTATTTTCATTATTAGTCATTTCAATATTTCCTAATTTTACTGATGATTTCTTCTAGTCAAAGGTTATTTAGAAGTGCATTTCTTAATTTCCAAGCATTTAGAGACTTTTCAATTACTATTTTTTTATTTTAGCATCAGCTTAATTTCATGTCAGAGAAAAACCATGTATGGTTTTGATTTCTTCCAAATGTTGACGCTTACTTTAAGGTTCAGCATTTGGTCAATTGTTATAAATGTTCCATGATGTTTAGGGGGAAAAAAGGATATATTCTAAAAGTGTAAGTAAGTGTTTTCTAATTTATCCTGCATTTGTGAATTTTCACAATGGGATTCTTTGTCTTCTTCATGCGGATTACCCTTTAGTATTAGTTTTTGGTGCAGATCCAGGGTAACAAACTGTAGTAAGTCGTATTTCCTTAAAATATCTTTATCTCACTTTTTCAAGGGTTATGTCTCTGTGTATAGGATTTTAAGCTGGCAACTAATTCTTTCAGCACTTTGGAAATACAATTCTTTTGTCTTTTGACATTCAATATATCTTTCTTTTTTGCCTGTTTTATATGTTGCCCCTTTGAAAGTAATATGCCATCCCCACCCCACCCATACTAGCTCTGGCTACGTTTGAGATGTCCCTTTGTATTTGGTTTTGGCAGTTTGACTATCATGTGCCTCAGTGTGCATTTCCTCATATTTTTGTTGCTTAAAATTTGCTGGGCTTCTTAAATCTCTAACTTTCTGTCTTTCATCAGTTTTGTGAAATCCTTAGCCCTTGTTTTGTCAAATGCATTTTTATATGTCTCTATTTTCTTTCTTTTCTTCTTCTGAGACTCCTATGATGCAAATGACAGATGTTCTCACAGTAGTCTGTATACCCCAAAACTTCTTTCCATAATCTTAATCTTTTTTATATTTGGGCAATATTCTATTCATTTTCTTCTGATCTATATTCTGTTCTATTCCAAGATCTAATCTCCTGTGAAAAAGGATTATGGAATTTTGTTTTTCAATTATAAAATCACCTTTTTGTCCTTCTGTAATTTTATATGTACCTACTAAGATCCTCAAATTTGTCTTTTCTTTCTTAAGCATTTTAAGTTTATTTATTCCAGTCTGCTTCTAGAAGCTCCTTGTACAGATGCACTCTCCTGTTTTTGATCATGTAAACTTGTCTCTGGTGTGCCTGGTCCTTTTCCACTGATTTTTAAACTTCATATATGAAAAATGCATACAAGATTTAAAACTTTGGTTATTTCCATCTTCCTATGGAGAATATTTATATTTACTTCATGCAGAAAGTTAGGGTGTAGCATTTCAGCAACATCATTGGCAATTTAGCAATATTATTCAGAACTGTAAACATTTTAAGCTGGTTTTCAGATCTTCTGAGGGTCAGATATCTCCATTTCATACTTCCAGGTTTCAACCTAAACACTTAAGTGTTGACCAGTTAACCCTGACCTCCCAATGCTTAGTGACTTCTGAAACAGTTTCATCCACTTAGATCAGATGTTGGCAAACTAGATTTTCTACCTAGAGCAGAAGAAAAATCTGGCATGTGGCTTGTTTTTGTAAATAAAATTTTATTGGAACACAGCCATGCCCATTCATTTACATATTGTCTATGATTGCTTTTTTACTACAATAGCAGCAGAGTTTTAAAGTATAACAGAAACCTTAAGGGCCTCAAAGCCTAAATATTGACTATTTAATTCTTTACAGAAAAAGATTGCTGATCCTAAAATTGGATCCTAACAGTAAAGCAGAGAACCCAAGTGCTTTGTGGTCTCTCTTGGCATCCTTTAGAGTGCCTTATTGGCACTCTAAACTTTTGAAACAGGCTCCCCACCACCCTCAATACAAGCAATTTATCCAGTCTTTCTCAGTGGAAGAGTCATCCAAAACACTTAGTTCAACATTGTTAGAAGTAGAAATATCCTTTTTAGGCTCCAAGAAGAGAAACAGGGGGAGCTTTAGTGGGCAGGCCTTTAATATGGTTTAGAATGTGTAAAGCATGATGGTAACATCTGTTGGGTGATATAAAAGATAGTAAACCCCTTCTCTTGATGAATTAAAAACTGCTTGTAAATTATGGAGTGATAATACATTATGCATTATTTAATCCTCTCAGAATAAATAGGATGTGGTGGTCATACCAATTTGGCCAAGTGAGGCCATATCTGTGTTTGTGAAGTCCATGGAGTCCTTCTAGAGGTCTGTCTATAAATTAGAATATTCACAGATGCTCATTAATAAAGATGAATATCAATAGGATTGTGAATATGACTTTTATTTAAGTAGACTGTCAGAATTCAGGCTCTGCTACTTTTTACCACTATGCTCAAATTTCTAAGCCTATCCATGTTTATCCTTTTTAAATTGCATTTAATAATACTTTGCAGAATTATTTGAGAATTAAATGAGAAGGCATACACAACATGCCTATCAGAGTGCCAACCTTTAATCTCTTTTACTTGGTTTGAAGCGAGATGCAGCACAATGAACCACCATGCTCCTTTATATTAGAATGCCTGGGCATTAATGCTGATGTCTACAACTGACCGGGAGCAATTAATTCAGAATCTTCCAGGGTTAAATTGTGGTATTCCCAAAGGATTCCTCTGTTAATCCAGCCTTAAGAACCACTGAGCAAGTAAAGGAATTTCAAGTTAGACAGATCTGGGTTCAGATTTTGTCCCTATTATTTGTGTGTGATCTTAGTTCAATTTCATCATTTTATCTCTCAATTTCCAAATTTATAAAGCATGGGTAACATCACTTTGTAAAACAACTGAGAAATTAACAAGTGATATGTGTGTGTGTGTGTGCGTGTGTGTGTGTGTGTGTGTACTTCTTTCTCTCTCTGTGCAATATGAGCCTTATCATCGTAGTTTTTAATTTTACTCCAAGTGCTTACAATAGATATGGCTTGGAAGGAATCCCCTAATTACATGTAGACTGAGTGTGTTAAGTTCTGACTTAAAACTACAACTAAAGAACATTAAGTTTGCTACCTTTATACACAATCCTTTAACTTACCTGAATTAGATGTGCATGCTGTATCTATTAACTTATCCAATATTCCCTTTAGAATATATTATACTCCCTGAGTTTGGAACCCATTTATTATGCATGTTTCACTCAGCCATCTAGCAATGAATGTTAATAAATAAAACAAACTTGCCATATCATAGGCAAAATGGCTGACAATAGCCCAAAACAATTTGTTAAGACATATGAACTATATTAAAACTGTTAGAGCTAGGTTTGTGCTGGAATTTTGTTAAAATATAGAGAAGCAATAGACTGTAATAGATATGATCTTGTATTACTGAGATAGAGAAAGAAAGTTCCAGTTGGGCCACTGCATCAAAGGCTCTTTGTGCCCAAAGCATACTCCTGGGAACTTTCTGTCTGTTTCCCTTTGCATCTTACCGCCAGAATCTGCCATCTGTGTACCTTAAGTTTCTTTTTAACTTTTTCATCAATGGAAAGCAAGACTGTCCACATGTGATTGGCCCAGGGATTAAAATCAACGGGAGCATCCCTCAACGAATCACTGGATTTCCAGCTCCCTTGTCTGCTGCCTGTGATCTTCCCTAAATGCCGTGAGGTATTTATAGTGTCTCCTCCCATCCTCCTGATTTTCCCCATTGTATGAAGTCGAGTTGCCCACAGCGCTAGCTAACTGATGGTGAACGCTTTATACTGTCTTCGCTTCCCTGTATCACTTCTGCATCCCTTACCAGTATAACTCATGTTTCTTAAGTCCGTTACTTGGACTGGAGCCCGAGGTTTAGGGTCTTCACTTACCAACTCTGGAGTTTAGAATAAATAAATTTTCTCACATTTGCCTCAGTTTGCTTATCTATAAAATGCAGATACAAAGTCATTTATCTCACTGGTTTGCTGTGAGATTTGGATGAGCTGGTGCATATAACGCACCTAGGATGGAGCCTGGCATGTATTAAATAATCAATAAATGACATTTCCTCCTTTTATTGTCTGACTTCACTTTGATTGGTGCCAAGTGCTCTGCATGTATTATCTATGTCATCTTTATAACAGCCTTAAACTGGCATTTAAAGGGGTGAAGTAACTTATCCAAAGCCTTAGAGCAGATTTGAACATGGAGGAATCTATGTCACTCCCTGTAGACACTTCTTAAATAAAGATTTTTTTAGCATTTTTTATTTCATTTTTATTATTAGGAAATTGGCCAGTTTGGCCAGTACTCTAGAGATATTTGATGATTAGACAGGTAAAGCAAACATATATATGATTTACATTTGAAAATAGTTTCAAATTTTAGAATGCACAAGATTAACTGGGGAACCTTTTAAAAGCTAGATTCCTAGGCCCATACCCTAAAATATAGATTCAGTTGGTTTGGGATGATATCTGCACTTTTAACAAACACTCTGATTCTAAATCATGCCACAGAAAGAACACATTAAGAAATATACTGGGGCGCCTGGGTGGCTCAGTTGGTTAAGCGACTGCCTTCAGCTCAGGTCATGATCCTGGAGTCCCAGGATCGAGTCCCGCATCGGGCTCCCTGCTCGGCAGGGAGCCTGCTTCTCCCTCTGACCCTCCCCCCTCTCATGTGCTCTCTCTCTCTCATTCTCTCTGTCTCAAATAAATAAATAAAATCTTAAAAAAAAAAAAAAGAAATATACTGATAGGGGCGCCGGGATGGCTCAGTCGTTAAGCGTCTGCCTTCGGCTCGGTTTCCTGGGATCTAGCCCCACATTGCGCTCCCTGCTCAGCAGGAAGCCTCCTTCTCCCTCTCCCACTCCCCCTACTTGTGTTTCCTCTCTCATTGTCTCTCTTTCTCTCTCTGTCAAATAAATAAATAAAATCTTAAAATATATATATATATATATATATATATATATATATATATATATATATATACATACTGATAATTGTTTAATAGCTTCTGACCATAGTACTAGGGTTACAGTAATGGTCATAAGGGGGCATATATGGCTTTTAGAGCATATTTTGTAAAATTGCAACACTTTTTCGTAGTCCATACCACTGGCCACAGAACAACATCAATTCCTAAAATGGAGAGGACTAACCTGTGTTTGCATTAGTAAGTTAAGGAGACCTCATTAGAATGAGACATTAAGACAGCTTTTAAAGGATTTTGTTTTGTTTTTTGACACACTGGGAACATTTGGATCCTTTGCGAAAGAGAGTTTGCTTACTCTCAGTTGAATAGATCCTATGTTTTCAACCTCCATAAAAATTAAGGGAAAAGCACTTTTTAAGCACCTTGCTTGCAGTTATCACATAGAACCTGTGGGAGGTTGAACCATTGCACTTTAACAATAGAGAGAAACAGCATTGACAAGACCGAATGTGATGTTTGGGCTCTTTGTATTCTTTTCTGTGTTCTATTCTAAAACTTAAAATGTAGCATTAAAATTCTCAGAGTTGTGAGAAAGTACGCACCTATTGTCTCCCTTGCAAAGTTTTCTTGCAAAGAGATGTTTGTTAGAAGATGTTTAACTCTCCGACTCTGATCACCATCACCCTTCCTAGCTGGCAAGTACCTCTGAATTTTCTGGAAGAGCCAAACATTTGTTTCTTTTCATTGATAAATAAAGAGATGTTGCAGGAACTTCTGTTTCCCTTCTATTTCAATTGGGAATTTGCTTCTCTTAAATGAAAACAACACATGGCTACATGATTTAAATTGTAACTGTGTACCAAGACATCATTTCTAAATCCTCCAGACTAGAAAAAAAAATACCTAATGAAAGAAAACATGAAAAGCAACTGATGTAATGAAACTGTATTGTGCTTTCCCACCAAATCAACAAATGAATTTTAAGCCTATTCCTGCTCTTTTTCTTCCACTTTCTCTTGGAGTTGGCAGCTAGAGTGTTTAAGTCAAACAATAACTGGATTATGAATGTCTGCCAATTGCCTTCTTTCTTTGCTAGTAAACACAATTTTTAGATTCCTAGCTGAGTCAACTAATTCCTACACTGAATGGAAAAATTAACCCATGCAGAAGAAACAGAAAAAAGCCTTGGTTGGTAGTGCTGAAAGATTTATGAATTACTTCGTATTTTTATATAAGGGAGTGATACTTGCCACTAAAAATACTGAACTTTAAAACTCTGTATAGAAAGATATATTGCACATATTACTATTAATTATCCAACAATGATTTATCATTTAGTTTTCATATCTTATTATATGTACTCACCCATAATCTGTTCTGTTGATGAATAATAATTTTCAGAACAGAGTACAATAACTTTTTTCCCCTTTTTGTTTG
This sequence comes from Neomonachus schauinslandi, assembly GCF_002201575.2. NCBI lineage: Eukaryota > Metazoa > Chordata > Mammalia > Carnivora > Phocidae > Neomonachus > Neomonachus schauinslandi. The sequence continues at coordinate 21,579,325 of NC_058405.1, read as the reverse complement.
TGAACACAATACATTCACCAAAAAAAAAAAAAATCAGTTAATAAATAATACTTTCTGAATCAGTGTAAGCTCAAGGTTTTCTCTAATGTTTGCCTTAGAGGCAATGAACTGTGAGATAACTTTATAATTAAGTTAATTTTGCTGTGTCAGAAAATAAACTTTTGAGGCTTCACAAGAAAGAATTATCTCAAATAGAATAATTTTTTACAGAAAAATTGTCACAAGAAAATTTTATTATTATTTCGATGACATGGATTTTAATGTATTCTTATAATTTGATCATATTAATCAAACTCTATAGAAAAGTGAGGAAAAAATCTTAGAGACAAAAGCATACTAACCTACTTTTAAAACATAGTTCCTCAAATGTGGCCCCATAAGATTTCATGAAGTTTACTCAGAACTGGATAATGATTAAAAAAAAAAAAAATCATGAAAAGAGCTTAATGGGGGTACCATGGGATTTGAGGCAAAAGAACTAAATTAAACTGACAAATTAGTGGGCAATTTACTGCAGGCCTGATGATGGCAACTGGATCTGATGGTTTTTTTCTGCTGCAGTTCCATATTGCTCTACATTCATAATGGGTTGAAGAGAGAGATGGACTGAGTATAAATGTTATAGGAGAAGGCAGTAACAAATATTTATTGTGCTCACTACTAGGGCAAATACATTGATGACTGGTCTCTGATATTAAAGTGTTCTTTACAGTAAGAGTTCTGTTTTACAGGCCAAAGCAATGGCATCAGGGCAACATGCTTGCATTTAGATTTACTGATGTTCTATATCTGGTCTGGGATCCGTGGGTTTCTTAGGAAGTCACGTATCCACAGAGCCTGAAAGCAAGGTCCAACTCTTTCTAAATATTAATCATGACGACTACACAAATTGACAATTGTCAACTCAGAAATAACTGCTTCATCATCCCTGGAAGAGAGAATACCAAATTTTCTCATGTTTCCCAGCTATATATAATTTGAAGAACCCCGACAGGAGACCCTCATGCCATATCTTTGTTTGTAATGACTATAAACCTTAAACAGTTTCTGAAAAATCAGCTGCAGTTCCACAATTTTTTCCAACGATAACATGATAAAATAATGTAATGCACACTTTTTGAGGATCTGCTACATGTCAGGCTCTTGGCTACAGTTTGGGGACATATGAATAAAAATGACTGTAACTTTCACTTTAGAGCAAGTTATGTTGGTTGAGGTTGGTGTTCTAGGGGAAAATAAAAACCGTTTGGTATTTTATGATGTAACCTTTTATCCTTTCCTCCTCTTCTTCCTCTTCCTCCATTTCTGCGTCTCCAGCTTCTCACCCCTCTACTCCTCTTCATATATTCCAGAATTACCTTAGTAACACAATTTAAATGAAACATACTCAGTCATGAATCTGGAGTATTTCTTCTCGTATTTTAAATCACACTCTAGTTGGGAAGATAATGAAAACTATAGAATAGTGACTTAATCCTGCAAGATAACATTGAGTTTTACAGATGAAATGCTAAAAAGGTAATAAAAAATTACCACTGAGTTGCTTGGAACAGTGAGAAAATCCTTTCTTTGATCCAAAATAGATAAACACCATAAAGCGTATTTGTAAAGAATTTAAGGATATGGTAGTAACAATAATGATAATAATGAACACAAAGAAAATCACCATGGACTTAATAAAGAGAAAATCTATAACCTTTTTTTTTTTAAGATTTTATTTATTTATTTGAGAGAGAGAGAATGAGAGACAGAGAGCATGAGAGGGGGGAGGGTCAGAGGGAGAAGCAGACTCCCCGCCGAGCAGGGAGCCCGATGCGGGACTCGATCCCGGGACTCTAGGATCATGACCTGAGCCGAAGGCAGTCGCTTAACCAACTGAGCCACCCAGGCGCCCGAGAAAATCTATAACCTTAAGTTGAGGGTCTAGACAGGGCTGGATATTAAGCATTTGGAATAAGAACTGATGCTTTAATGCCTGCTTTAGAATGGGAGCTAAAGTTATCCTGTAAATAAACCAGGATCTATACGTTAATCTTTGGGTTGATCTCCATGATTGTGGGTTAGGGCCAAATAACTCTTTCCACTATTCTAAACTTGCTCTTGGAAAGGTTGTATTCATTTTTGAAAGGGGTGGGGGGAAACATAAAGGTATCTGCTTGACAAGGAATTGGGTTATCACCTTAGAAGCAGAATTGCACTTTTTTGTGCAGCTGGAGAGACCCAAAGCAGTTAAGTCTTGGATAAGAGACAAAGAGATATACAACTTGCATGGCTGGTTTGTTTAGGGAGAAAAGAAAGTTATTCAAGATGAGTTCACAAAAAATATATTTTTTAAATATTTTATTTATTTATTTGACAGAGACAGAGACAGCGAGAGGGAACACAAGCAGGGGGAGTGGGAGAGGGAGAAGCAGGCCTCCCACTGAGCAGGGAGCCCGATGCGGGGCTCGATCCCAGGACCCTGGGATCATGACCTGAGCCGAAGGCAGATGCCTAATGACTGAGCCCCCCAGGCGCCCCACAAAAAATATTTTTAATTCCAAGGGGAATCCCAGTGCCATGATTGATGCAAGATTTATATGATTAGCAACAGGTCCAATGGGCAAATTTATACTTCATTAAATTAGCTAAATAATGCATTAAGAATGTTTTTTTTTTTTAAATGTAAAAGTATTATTTAGCCACAGTTTAAATAGGATGGGGAGATGATGCCCATAAAATAAGAACAGATGTACTTATGGAAATTGTTTTCATAAAAATATAGTCATTGGAAAAATAATTAAATTGTCCCCCAAATCGAGTGTGCCACAACCAATATAAGAATTGGCAAAGTAGATGGTAGAATCAAAGAAATGTTTCAAGATGCATGAACAGAGTTAGAAGGATAGAAAGTATAAACTAGACAGAAAATTTAAGAGAGAAGGAGCTTACTAATAAAACATGCATCATTGGAGTTCTCAAAGCTGTGAACAGAGAAGGGATGATGTTTCCATTACAGATGATTGTGGGGAATTCAAGAAAGACATTAATCCTCATAGTTGAAAATTGGATGTATCTTGAGAAGGATAAGTTTTTAAGCATGTATACAGATTTTTTTTTTCTGTTTTTAAGAATGAGCCCTAGAAGTAAGAGGGTAAGGAAAAGCCAGAAAAGCAATTAGAGTGAAAAGTGAGGTTAGCTATGATGGACTGGCAGGGAATGACTAAGATTTCTTATCAGAGCCAAATAGACGTGAGTAACATCTTTAAAATGCTGAACTAAAAAGTAGAACCTAGAGGGGCGCCTGGGTGGCTCAGTCGTTAAGCGTCTGCCTTCGGCTCAGGTCATGGTCCCAGGGTCCTGGGATCGAGCCCCACATCAGGCTCCCTGCTCCGTGGGAAGCATGCTTCTCCCTCTCCCACTCCCCCTGCTTGTGTTCCCTCTCTTGCTGTGTCTCTCTGTCAAATAAATAAAATATGAAAAAAAAAAAAAAAAGAAGAGTAAAAGGTAGAACCTAGAATCCTCTAACAAGCTATCTTTTTCTTCATGCACGCGAGCGAAATAAAGCTTGCTAGACTTACATCACTAAAAACTTTTACTGCTCACAGACCTGCTGTTGCTACAGCACTTACTCCAACAAAAAATGATACGTGCACCAAGATAGGAAAAGACACTAAGGTACAATTATCAAGCATTAGCACAGAAAGTAGTCAAACTGTCATATAAATCTAAATTACAATTATGAAAGAATAGTGATTTATTGTCTTAAATATGATAAAAGTATCATTCTGAAGTTCAAAACATGGAAGTTGGGCAAGGGAGAAGCAGCAGAATGTTAAAGTTCCTTGTTAGAAGATCTAAAATGAATATATATGTTAATAGTAAAATGACCATCATTAGCAGAGTAAAAGTGAAATGGGTGTATTTCCAACATGTGGAGAAATAATAGAAATTTAAAAACCAGATAAATCTATGAAATATCAGAAAAAAGAAAATTAAGCAAAGAAAAATTGCAACAAAATAGGAACAAAAAGTAGAGAATGAGTATAAATCATTACTATTTGAAATTAATATGAAGAAACTGAACTCCACAATTTCAACCACAGATACTTGGATTGAGTTTTTTAAATGCTAATACATGCTTTTCATAATTAGCAACTATTTTAGCATACCATAATGTAGAAAGGTGAGAAATGAAAGCTGGTTCTGAAAACTAATGGTCAGAACTCTGTTCGACTAGTGATTTTTGTGATGAAGAGAGGAATTGTCCAACTTTCCCTTGGCTCTCCTATAAAACCCTCAAGAGACCACTTTCTGGCACTGTGTTTATTCCATATTTTGGGGTCAATGATTTTCAGGTTGTTATTCACACAGTCTCTTTCTAGTTTCTGGCAGGGAAGCCCAGAACACTGTAAACCATGGCTCACCAATTATCAGGGCTTCTTTCGTTAAGAAATGTCAGATCAGGGCGCCTGGGTGGCTCAGTCGTTAAGCGTCTGCCTTCGGCTCAGGTCATGATCCCAAGGTCCTGGGATCAAACCCCACATCCGGCTCCCTGCTCCGCGGGAAGCCTGCTTCTCCCTCTCCCACTGCCCCTGCTTGTGTTCCCTCTCTCGCTGTGTCTCTCTCTGTCAAATAAATAAATAAAATCTTTAAAAAAAAAAAAAAGAAATGTCAGATCAGGGGATGCCTGGGTGGCTCAGTCTGCCTTAGGCTCAGGTCATGATCTCAGGGTCCTGGGATCGAATTCCTCATCGGCTCCTTGCTCAGCAGGGAGCCTGTTTCTCTGCCTGCCGCTCCCCCTGCTTGTGCTTTCTCTCTCTCAAATAAATAAATAAAATCATTTAAAAAAAGAAAGAAATGTCAGATCTACAGTCTCCTTCCAGAATTCCTTCCACTTCGTATGTAATGTTGCACCTATTTTTATAAAAACCAAATCTTGACTTCAAATTACAATCATCATTATGGGAAAGTTTTTACATGTCGAGAGCTAAAAATAAATATGTTTTGGAGGAACTTGAGGGGAAAAAAGGATACATCATTTGAAGTATTAAATAGTCAGCTTCTTGAGGCGCCTGAGTGGCTCAGTCGGCTAAGCGACTGCCTTCGGCTCAGGTCATGATCCTGGAGTTCCGGGATCGAGTCCCACATCGGGCTCTCTGCTCAGCAGGGAGTCTGCTTCTCCCTCTGACCCTCCCCCCTCTCATGCTATCTCTATGTCATTCTCTCTCTCAAATAAATAAATAAAATCTTTAAAAAAATAGTCAGCTTCTTTAATTTTTATATAGAGGCTCAGAAGTAAAACTCTAAATCCAAGATCAGATCCGTGAAAGGCTGTATCTTTCTGAAACTTGCCCTCCCTGCATCCTTCTCTCTTCCCAATGAGACATGTCTGCACAACACATTTACAGTCTGTTTATTTCTTCTGCTCTTTCCCCTGACCTTCTAAATTAGTTACACTTTGTTTAGGTTTTCTCAGGAAAGGAACAATCACATTGTAAAATTGCTAGACCACAAGGTAGAAGTTAGATCTATAGAAGCTGAATTTAAATCCCAGATCCAAAGTCAAGTTAACAATTGTAAGTAAGGATTTTCTTAAACCGTAGGAATACAAGCAGAAATTTTCTGCAGAATTTAGGATTTTGTTAGATAATCATTGTCCCAGATTATTAGAAGCATCAACTTACTCATTTAATTATTAACCCGGTGAATGGAGAAAAGTGATTAAAATAAGCAAGATAGGAAGGAGAAGATTTAAGCTTTTCAAACATTTCAAATTGCCTTAATAGAGTATGAAAAATAGATAATAAACTACATAAGGGCATTTCAGAGACCTTATAAATGTGGGAAATTCATGCACAAACAATATCGATCATAATGCTGGAAAAAATAACCATACCCTAAAAGATGCTTTGAGCATCTACAAATAGCCTTAGAACATGTGTTTCCTCATATATATATATATATATATATATATATATATATACATATATATATATATATATGAACTGATAATACTATGTTTATTTTCTGGTGACAAAATCCTTTAATGAAAAGGTGATATTTAACTCTGGCCAGGAGGCAGCAGTTAAAGGAAATACATAAAAGCATGGAGACCAGCACAGATAGATCTGAAATCAGACTGTCCAGTGAAAAAAATAGAATTACAGAACGATACAAAGACAATGATGACATTTATGTAAATTTAAAAACACAGACCAAGAATAACATATTGTACATGGTTGCACATGTTGCGTGGAAAAGTGGAAAAATAGAGACAGAAAAGATGTATCACGAACTCATGAGAATGGTTGCCTTGGGGATAGAATAAAGGCATAGGTTTGTGCTGGTTGTCAAAAGAGATTTTGATGTTATAAATAACGTTCTACTTATTTTGTTTTAAAACTTGAGGGAAATAAGATCAACATATGAATGCTGTTTCATTGGTCAAAATGGTTCAGTTATGTTTAACTGCCCCTCTATCCAAAACACACACCACTAACAGATAAAGAGGAAAACAAAAGTTTTAATGAGGATTTCAGACAAGATAAACATCTCTGCAGGACATAAAGAGAAAGACAAAAATGGTGAGCAGCCTGAAGTGCAGACCTGCTGGGCTTTTGATTCAAAGTGGTATAATAAAAGAGTTTAAAATGTTTCTCTTAAGATGGGAGACTGATTCAGGTTTAATGTGGAAATTCAGAGACCATGGATATAATTCTTCAATTTACAAAAAGATGGTGGAAAAATTCTGAGACTGAATTCTTTTGGGAGCTAGGCCTATGGGCTTAGAGAAAGACAACACAGAGAGAACCTGCGCACCATGAACTGAGCCAAGATACTCATTTACACAGGGGATGCAAAAAAAAGTCAAACATCATCAGCCACACCCTTGCAGTCCATCAAAGCTGTGTTTAGTACTCTATGTGATGGGGGAGTTGCAAACCCTCAGAACCATGGTGTGTCTCAGAAAGGTGCTTGGGAGGCCCTTGTTTAAGATTTGTGCAGCATGCAGTGAGTGGGAGGAAGGTTCAAAGACATGGGAGTCTAAATCAGAGTGGGTGTTGTCAGAAAGCAGAACGAACCGAGTGACTGGGTGTCATAATGTTTTTTTATATAGTAGGTTAGAGGAATGAAGCTGAGCCAAGTTGTCACTGGAGAAGAAGCAATAGCCCCTCAACTGAGCTGGTGGAGAGGGATGCCTGGTCACTTACGTGGTCGTGCTGTGGGTTTGTTTTCACAGTTCTTGATTACAGAATGGTCTTGTTTTTGTCTTGTTCCGTCATGATCACAGAGAGTCCACATCTGATGTTGATATTCTGTGAAAATGTTTATTTTCAGCAAGGGAACAAGACAACCTAGCTGATGGGAACTAGACCAGATACCAGATGTCAGCTGTCAAGACTGCGTGTTTTCTTTCTCATCACCGTGGGGTAACACTGACACGCTAAGATCTGTTTTTCTATGGGTCTTACAGAGGATTTATTGGAAGCCATTGCCCAGTCCAATATTGGAGGCAACGCAAAAGGGACAAGGAGACATGAAATATATCAATTTATGTCTTACTGAAAATGTATGGGCGAGCCCAAATTCCAAAATCTATGAGGAAATGCAATAATAAGAAAGACAAATTAATAATAATTTTTAAATGTACTCCAGATTATTTTATTGGAGGATTCTGAATGACTACTTTCAAATAACTAAGTTTAGGCTATTTGGTGAGAGGAAACAGTCATCATTTTCTCAGAAAATTGCAAAATAATAATGGTTGCCAATTCTGGGTATGGGAATAGAAGTGATTTTTTTTTAAAGATTTTATTTATTTATTTGAGAGAGAGAGAATGAGAGAGAGCACATGAGAGGGGGGAGGGTCAGAGGGAGAAGCAGACTCCCTGCTGAGCAGGGAGCCAGATGCGGGACTCGATCCCGGGACTCCAGGATCATGACTAGAGCCGAAGGCAGTCGCTTAACCAACTGAGCCACCCAGGTGCCCGGAAATAGAAGTGATTTATTTTATTATTTTTTATATACTTCTATTCTTCTGTATTTTTAAAATTTCTGAAAAAAACATGTCCCTTAAAGTATTACTAGAATAATTGAGTACCCAGCCTGGATTTAACATCTATAAATGAGAATGCAGTTCTTGTCATTCTGAATTATAAAGACATTGAAGGTCCGACCTTCCCCTCAAGAAGGCTGAGAGTGGCATTGAGATGACACGGTTAACACGATATACAATAAAAGGGAAAGAAAACATAGCAGAGGATTTACCTAAGTAATAGACGCCATACAAATTCATCAAATGTACACAGAAGCAAAGAAAGAGTGTTTTCCCTTCAGTAGTGAAAGGAATTTTTTTCTTCAGATTTTAGTCAAAATTAAAAGAAATTGCTACTTTGAAGAAAAATAAGAGAGTCTGAATGTTTATTTCTAGCTTATCATTAGAGAGAGTAGTTTTATCACATGTTAATTATCTGGTGTATAACATGTATGCTAAGGATGAATTTTCAACTACTATATAAATACAAAATAAATGGAAAGAAATGATATATTTCATTATCCAACATAATGGAATTTTTGTATTTTAAAAGGTTTTTTGTTGTTGGTTTTCCTTTTACACTTTACATTCTTCCACTTCTCCTACCATAGCTTAATGTAACTTGTTACACATATTAAATATTTTCTTTCAGTTTACCCATTTTCTTTTGCAAATTATAGTGTAGGCACCACCCAAATACACCTTTCAGGACAGAGGCCCCATTTCCGTGGCTGCTGGTAACTTATAACACAGTGCCTTCCCAGATGTCCCCTGGCTTAAGGGAGTTGTTTCCTTCAAAGAAATGACCCACTCCCAGGGGACAGCTAGTTCTACAGACTGAGTGATGAGGGAGTATAAGTCCTCGATCCTTTACTTCAATGAAAAACATCTCTGAAGATCCATCTCAGCTCCAGACTTGCTTATAGGATGTGGCCACTATATACCAACATAACTTCTTCCTCTGCCCATCCTTGCTTCTCTTGACACCTTCATAAACTTCGTTCCAAAGATCACGACTGAAAAACTAACATGTGAAACTTGTCCAGGGAATCTCCTATGGATGAAAAAAATTAAAAAGTCTACTATCTGTAAATATAAATGTAAATCTTGTACAAATTTGGAGGCAAATTTGAATTTTTTTCTTCAGTGATTTTACACAATTAATATTTGATAGTTACCAAATAAAAATTTAGTTTTCTATATAGCTAATTTATAAATATTAAATCTAAAAGTACATGAGATTTTTTTCAATTTTATGTCCCTTAATTAAAATATTTTGAATGTTTTTCCTTTACAAATTCAAATAAAGCTAGAGATTTACTCACTTACACATTGATATGCTTGGTTACAGGAAACATAATATGTTACTGTGGGAAAGATACTGAAAAGCAGTAATTGCACAACCACATTCTTTGATCATAGAAACCCTAAATAATATAAAAAAATCATGCTGCAAATAACAGTCTCATCAAGGCTTCATGGTAAAAAAAAATATATATATATGTATAAAGACCCTTAGTCTAAGCGTGTCATCTTGTGATCACAGAAAATATAATATTATCAAGGAAAAACTTGTTACACATATTTGTTGACTTTTAAGATATATGAAACAAAAATTCAAGCTCTGTATTTCTTGGTTCCCACTTAACATGTTATCCCATGAATTTTTTAACAGCTTAAATGAGATCTAATTCACATACTATACAATGCACCTATTTAAAGTGTACATTCAATATTTTTCAGTATATTCAAAGACATGTGCAACCATCACCACAGTGAATAGAACACCTTTTTCACCTCAAAAAGAAGCCCTGTTGGGGCGCCTGGGTGGCTCAGATGGTTAAGCTTCTGCCTTCAGCTCAGGTCATGACCCCAGGGTCCTGGGATCAAGCCCCGCATCGGGCTCCAGGCTTGGTGGGGCGCCTGCTTCTCCCTCTCCCTCTACTGTTCCCCGTGCTTGTGCTCTCTTGCTCTGTCAAAAAATAAATACAATCTTTAAAAAAAAAAAAAAAAAAAGAAGCCCTGTTTCTTTTAGCTATCATTTCCTTATTATCTATCCCCTCCCAACAGTCCCAATCTAACCTAATAATCTAAATAGTAATCTTTCTGTGTCTGTAGATTTTCCTGTTCCGGACATTTTATATGAAATTATATAATACATATAATATGTGGTCTTTTGTGACTGGCTTCTTTCACTTAGCATGTTGTCAAGTTTTTTTTCATGTTGTAACATGGATTAGAACATCATTCTTCTTTATTGCTAAATAATGTCCATTTATATGTGTATATATATATATGTGTGTGTGTGTATAATAATGTATATATATAATCTATTTTGTGCAATTGCTTTTTAAAACAGTAAAGAGAAGAAATGAGAAAAAATAGGACTTCACTGTTGTCTATTACAATTCCATAGTTAATTTTACCAGTTCTCTTTGTCTGATCTCCAGGATGGGAGAATAAATTGAACAGTTTTTCGCTTGAAGGGACTTCCATGAAGTTAAAAGAGAATTTATAAAAGTATAGATATTATAGTGCGGGCAGAACAAAAAGTAGGGGATGATCCTTTTAATAAAGAGTTTGATGAAGTCTGGAAATGTAGGTGACTTTAAATGGTTTTTATGAGGAAGAGAGGTATTCCAGGAGTGTCTGAAAAAAAAAAAAAAACATGAAAGGGCTTGTCATGTTTGTATAAAATGGTGTTATAGCTGCTTCTTCATTAAAAGAAGGGCAAGTATTAGTAATAAGCTACGCATCCTCCAAATCAGAATATATTACTATACAATATGATTGTTTCATCCACATCATTTGTAACATGAAATATTTTCATTTCTATTTACTTTCAGCCCCACAAATGGTAAATGGATGCATTTAGAGTTTGTATAGATACTGGAATATTATTATATTTGAATGAATTTTTCAAAGTCTTCTAAACTTCACAAGCTTCTTCAATGGAAGAGTTAGACGGAATTAAATACTCACCTTCCTATTTGAAGGTTTTGTTTCACTGTCAGCTGAAAAGTGTAGAGAACATTATATAAAATGAGTTTTAATGTGTTTTATGCTTTCCTTAATCTAGAATGAGGAAATAAAGTTTTCTCAAAACTGAAGAATAAAACATATTTGTTAAATTTAACCACTTGAAGATCTTCGAATAGTTAAAATAAAAGACCTAAGAAGGAAACATAGAGGGATGCCTGGGTGGCTCAGTCGGTTAAGATATGGACCCATGATTTTGGCTCAGGTTATGATCTCATGGTCATGGGTTTCAGCCCCTTGCCTGGCTTCAAGCTCAGACGAGAGTCTGCTTGAAATTCTTTCCCTCTGGCTCTCCCAAAACTCAGGCACCCAAGTGTGTACAATCGCACGTGCTCTCCCTCAAATAAATCTTAAAAAAAAAAAGGAAACATAGAAATGTATTTATTTTAAGAACAATATTTTATTAGGCTCACCCAAGCTTCTTCAGTGACAAGCTGTTTGTTCTGGGGCTCGGTATAATTTTCAGAGAGAAAGTAGGTTTTTATGAAATTCTATATTGGAAATGATTGAGAGTAAGTCAAATGAGTCCCCCTCCCCCCAATTTACTGTTTCTGGAATATTTTACAAAATGTTGGTAAATTAACCATTTTTTAAAAAGTTATTTAATTTAAAGAGATACATTAACTCAAATCTACAAATTCACCCTGAAAATATCTGCAAAAAATAAACATAATGCAGAATTATGATCAAATCAAGAGTGGCATCCTATGTATAAAAGTCTTTCCCTTAATTGATTTCTCCCCAAGAAATTATCCCTCTTCTTTGTTAGAAAAATAAGAGGAAAAACATACATTCTGTTTTTAGTTCATGTTTTATATAATATGATGTTCATCAGTAGTGCCAATAAAACTGTAATGTTTTGAAAATTGATAGCGTTAGAGGTAACTATCCTTAGCTTGAATGGTCAGCTGTAGGATAGGTTTTCTGGGATGCAGGTTGAAAAGAATCTCCTCAAAGGATGAGTAAAGTCATTAGATGAAAAAGAAATTACTTTGAAACTACTTTAACTGTTTTGATTATTAGTGATTTGTTATCAAATAAATATCTTCATTTAAAATTATTTTTGTTCTTTTCCCTTGATGATAATGCTTGGTTAATTTCTTTTTCAATTTTATCTATCACAATGTGACATCAAAAACCTAGGAAAATATAAAAATGGAATCATGAATTAAAGGCACAATCCAACAAGTAAATTTAATTTCAGATTCAGAATTCTAAGATTATTATTTGGTTTACTAACTCCTCTGATAACCCACAGTATGTTGAGAAGATACATATGGGAACAAGATACCAGTGTATGGTATGATTGTCACAAACTGTGGGTAAGTAGAAACTGAGATAAAAGAAAGAAAGAAGCAAACAAACAAAGAAACAGACCTCCATTATGGTTTACTTATTTCTGAAGCACATCTTGGTTTCCAAATACATATCTTGATTTCTAGAAAGTTTTCCTTTTAACGTATGTGGTATTTTCTCAGGTGACTGGTGAACAATTAATAATGAAAAAAAATAAAAATAAACAAAACTGAACTATGTTGGACATTTCTTGTAACATATGAAAATAAATTCACTGCCCAAACCATTTACCGTGTTAGCAAGAAACCATGCAGAAAGAGGAGAAAACAGTATGTGTTTGTGTGTGTACCAGGGAGCACACGTACTTTGACCATGATGGCTTAGAGTTCTGTTCATTCAACGAAGCATTAGGTTTCTTCCTAAATACAGTCCTCTGGCCTAAACTTTTACTTTAGAAAATGTGATATTGTCAAGTTTCCTCCACCCTTTTAAGATGTAAATTTTCTCGCCGCCTCTTGCTGGGAATTTAGGAATGCCATTCTCAAGGACCTGGGATCCATCTCTTTGAAATATGATCATCAAGGAAGGTAATGCCTTATAATCATCAAGGAGGGTAGGACCCTGGCTTCTGTAAGAGCCATTAGCAAACGAATATAGCCTAATCACATTGACCAACTTAGCCCTAACGTCCTTCAGTGCTTTTCCACTGTAGCACTCTAATTACTCTCCTGCTTTTTGTTTCAGTAGTTGAATTCATGTTTTATCCCTAGGCCAATAGTCTTAACCCCCTATTGCAATTGTCCTGACTAAAACGTTCCTTGCCTGTTTAACTCCTGGGTGCAAATTTTCTTTGACAGTTCTATATTTCTCCACTTTACTTGGAAACAGGAGGAGGAATGGTAATTAGAGATTTCCTCCTCCATTTTCCAAATAATAAAATAAAAGAGCCGTATGTTTCTTGGCCACTAGGTGGCGCATGTTTTAATTTCACTTAGTTCACTTGCCATAAAGCATTAGACGAAATCAGGACTGATGTTTTGAAATACTTTTATCCAAAATAGGAATACGATCACAGGATATGAAATTATTTTAAAGATTAAATAGATACTTATGTTTTTAATAATTCTTGATCACAAGTGCTGCTTTTAGCATTGAAGTTATTTTTGCATCTTCCATTTTAAGCAGTATCTGTTCAAAATCCTCTAAAAGCTTTTTTGCATCTTCTCTGCATCCATGATGACAAACATATAAGAAGAAAATACAGTTTCCTCTTCGTAAACAGATAAATTAAGTTTACTTCAAGTGGAATCATGCAGTCTTCCCTATGTTCCCAAGTTCCAATGACAATCTTCTTGGGTTTGTGTCTACTTAAAGAGATTCAAGTTGTAGATCAGTAGTCCGGTGTGACTGAAACACATCTCTGGTAGATAAAAAGCAGCACATCTCTGAACGGAGCTTCAGCTTACGATCATTACACTCTTTGAGGCTTTCATTGGGATTCCACCTTGCACCCTTATCTGGAATATCAATGCAGCCAGTTTATATGATACCTTCTATATACAAAAGTTCCTAGGTCAGGATAGGAAATATTTGTAAAAACAAAATGAAAAAAAATATCGGAAACTGTAAAATGTTATTGTTTATAGATAATATGTTCCCCCAAATTATGTCAAAGCCTGTTTTATTATTCCACAAGCCAGATTATTTTTCATTATTACTATCCTCACCTTACACTAGAAACATTCATGAATTATCAAGTGCAATGGACTTAAGTGAACAGTTCAGTATGACATTGTGCATTTTCCATTCTTTCATACATATTACAGAAACTGCATTGAAATATCGGAAGGCCTGGAAATTCTCTTTGAGTTAAGACTGGCAATCAAGGGTGACTTACAGTGATAAGCTGCTTCTGCTTGAGCCTATCAATCCTAAGCAGTAAAACTATTGAAGAGTTCAAACATTTACATCAGAGAGATGGAAAACAAGCCATAACTACTAGGCATGTTAAGTATTTCAGAGGACTTTGGCTGTCGTTTGACTCTCCAGCTAGACTGGTGTGAAGGCATATTCTCTATTACAAAACAGAGAACTCTGTAACAATTGGAATATAAGGAATAAGGTCAATTCTCATTTAATGGATAAAGATTATAAAATTCAAAAAGTCTTACAGATAATGAGAAGGCAAAATCCACAAGTAACATCTTTCTCCAAATGTCCTATATACACGATTCCCCTAAACCCTACTCCTTCCCTTTACCAGCACTACAAACCCTTGACTGATCCCTATTTTCCCATTCTCCATCTGCATTCTCTTGTACTGTATTAATAGTTCAGTGCAGACCAGACAGAGCAAACATTTCAAGCACATTCTTCTTACCAATATCAATCCCCTCAATTCTTAGATCAACATTTTCACAATGAAAGTATGCAGCATGAGGAATACTGATCACAGAATGTTGAAAAGTGATCCCAGCCTGCCTGGTTAGCATAAACATTCTCCTTCCATTTTCCTTTCACTGTTACCAGGACACTATTCATTACATCACCAAAATCAAAGCAGTTAGAAAACCACATTATACCTGTGCTACTCCACGAATTAGTATTGGTCTACAAGTCCATGATAGAAGCACATCATTTGAGAGAAAACTTTCATTGTAATTTTATATAAGGGGCACTTACATGCAAAGTATAACCAATAAGTTTTCAAAAACCTCTTTGAATTTCTTTGACAGAAAGGGAACCATATTTAAAGCTGAAAGAAGACAGTATGCAATATTTCACATATCAAACCTAACGCTTCATCCTTCTTAATAAATTAAAACTAAGACTAAAATTAAAACTAAGCCCATCATGGGGCTTGAACTCATGACCCTGAGATCAAGGCCTGAGCTGAGATCAATAGTAGGACACTTACCTGATTGAGCTACCCAGGTGCCCCGGTACTTTCTTTTCCTTTCCTTTTCTTTTCTTTTCTCCTCTCTCTCCCCCCCTCCTTTTTTCTAAGATTTATTTATTTGAGAGAGAGAGAAAGCAAGCATGGGTAAAGGGAAGGGCAGAGGGAGAAAAGGGGAAAAAGAGAGAGAAGTAGACTCCCCACTGATTGTGGAGCCTGACATGGGACTCAATCTCACCACCCTGAGACCTTGACCTGAGCTGAAATCAAGAGTCAGAGGCTTAACTTACTGAGCCATCCAGGTGCCCCCCTGGTAGTTTCTTATAAAGGTAAGCAAAAGCTTTATGCTCCAATCATACTTCTCCTTGACCCAATATAAAACAAAGCATAGATCTTTACAAAGACTTTTGTATATAACAGCTATACTCATATTAACCATAATGTGGAAACAACCCAGGTAAGTGGATAAACAAATTTTGGTATATCTATTGAATGTAATACTACCAAGCAACGAAAATGAATGAACAGTTGTGATGAGCACTGGGTGTTGTATATAAGTGTTGAATCACTAATTTCTACACCTGAAACTAATATTACACTGTATTTTAACTAACTGGAATTTAAATAAAAACTTGAAAAAATGAATGAACAAGTAGTACATGAAACAACATAAATGAGTCCCCAAATAATTATCCTTTGTGAACGTATCCAGACAAAAAAAAAAATACACATAATATATAGTTCCATTTACATAAAATTCTAAAAACTGTAAGCTAATCTATTGTGACAGAAAGTATGTCAGTCATTTCTCGGAGACGGACAGAGAGGATGTGGCAGGGAAGGATCACAATGGAGCCTGAGAAAAATTTATGGGGTGTAGGATATATTGATTATCTTGATGATGATATTTCATGGCTGTATACATATGTCAAAATTTATCAAATTATACACTTTAAATATGTGTGATTTTTTTGTATTTATATTATTTTTCAATAAAGTTGTTTTTAAAAAGCATAGAAGCAGTTTACACATTATTCCCTTAGTGCAGGGCCATCATCAATCCAATCTCTACTCGGTAAGTTTAAAAAGAAGCAAGCTCACTTGTCATATTAAAGTCTTTAAAAATTGGTACAGTGTTGTTAGTTCAAATAATGTATATAGGTAGTTGATATAAAGACCTGCTCTTCTACTCAAAACTTTGTTTTGTTATAATTTCAGAATGCCAAAATTTACTGTTTAATTACTGGTTCGCACCCTTTTAATGAGCAATGTATACAGCTTTGTAAGATTTTTCTTTTTTCTTATATTTGCTCTTATTGTATTCCTTTAGTTTATGTCTGTTGAATCTGGTAATAAAAATAAATTATATTCTTATGGTTTTTAATTTTCATTTTATTTTTCTAGTAATTCATCTCTATTGTATTTTACAGAGGAATTCTGTCAGGAACCTTTCACACAGAGGCCAAGAGAAGGACTGAACTAGACTCATTCCTCTATTAGCTTTCCCCTGCTGCTGATGAATGCTTTTTAAGTCTGCTGCTTTAGTATCTCTCAAATTTATTTCTTCCTTTGCAGGCCAGTATTTTTTTTCTTCTCTCTTACCCTTCCTAACTTCCTTCTATGTATCCTTCATTTGTTTGCCCTACAAGTTAAAAAAACAAAAAAAACCAAAAAAAACCCTAGCCATTTTAATTGTCTTTGAACTATTTTGGGGGACATTCACCAACCAATCTTTGATTGTCTGTAATATTTCCAGAGATGAGAAGAGTGCTTTAGAATTATTACTTCCATGTTGCTACCAGTCAGAAAGGATCACTGCATATTCTATTCTCGCACAACTTTTGTTTATATCTCCATTTTAGTTCTGCTCATGGCGCAATTTCTTTTGGAGTTCCGTGAAGGTGGAACCAATACCATCTTCTTCTATATTCTCCAAGAATCTAGCACAGTGTATTTTATATTGTACTATGGGATTTAGCTCCCAGCCCATCTCTGCAATTATGTTCTTCCACCATACAAATTCTATTTGCTCTTTACAGATGAACTAAAGTATATCACAAGCTCCACAAGAAGCTCTCATGTTCTTTCCCAAGAATACTCTCTTGGAGACTCTCATTTGTTCATTTACATAATTAATTTATAAAAATATAACATAATAATAAAACAACTAATTACCATTTTGTTATTTAGTCAGAGATAATATGTCAGGTGCAAATATATAACCCCCAAACTTCAAAGCCAGATGTTTTGTATTAAAATGCATATATCTTTGTGTTGTGATACATCATGGTATCTTTCAATGGTTAATTTATTACCCTTTTCTAGACTAGATCTGAGGAATTAGTTGGCAGAAATTCTGACTACTCCAGCAGAAGGTCACCCTGGCACCTAGCAGATGTTTAAGAAAAGCTCGAATAATTAAGTAATCAGGTGCAAAAACAATAACTAAGGAAGAGTGTAAAACAAGATAATTATTTTCTTAAAATAATTTTTTAGGGCGCCTGGGTGGCTCAGTCGTTAAGCGTCTGCCTTCGGCTCAGGTCATGATCCCGGAGTCCCGGGATCGAGTCCCACATCGGGCTCCCTGCTCGGCAGGAAGCCTGCTTCTCCCTCTCCCACTCCCCCTGCTTGTGTTCCTGCTCTCGCTATCTCTCTCTCTGTCGAATAAATAAAATATTAATAATAATAATAATAATTTTTAAGTAATTCTAAGATATCCCAGCAAAAATCACAAAAAGCAAGTGTTCATAGGGTTTCATTTATTTTGGACACATACCATTTGCCAATTCACACATAGCATATCTCCTCAAATGAGATTTTACAGAAATATATACATATATCTATATGTAAGTAGAGCTATAGTTATATATTTAGTGCTAATGTTTAAGTTATATTAGGGACAGATAGCAAGAATTCACATAAAAAATGCACATCTTAACAATGATAAGCTGTTAGATCTAATTAATTTCATGTAGTAAGCTAAATTATCAAATCATTGTTGTTGGTGAAGAATTAATCTAAAAGTTGGTGGAGTTATCATGTAGAAATATCATAGTTTTTATTGTAAGTATAAAAGAAGATTTCTCATCTAAGTAGTATGTGTAGAATACATTTAAAAATGCATTTAAAAATCAATATTACATTTTATGTTTAATGCAGGTCAGTGACAGCATATCTCAAGTGGAACCAAAGGACATTTTCCCCAAAGGTAACACAAAAATTCTCTATTTCTTAATGCACATTACAGTTCACTGAACTTCTCTATTATCTAATTCTGAAATGCCCCTGGTTCATGACAAGCAGCTTCATAGACAGTGAGATTCTTAAGATTGAACAGGATGGAAACCAAAGCTCTGGTCACCACACAAGTTTTCTTTTAGCAAGTGGTATCTTCTATCTCGGGGCCCTGCTATTCAGCAAAATTACCATTCAAGTTATTCAAGAAGCATTTCATATGTATAAAAAAAATTTCTCTTTTGTTTTATAAAGGAGCATTGTTCTCATCTCTAGTCCCATTCCATTGTATTTTCTTTTCATTTTACATATTTGTATTTGTTGTTTTTATTTTATATCCTTTTATACCCATCCAGGGCATAAAAATCATAATGACTGCAAAAGACTGGGTATTTTCCACAGGTCATTTCTCCTTTGACCCCAAAACCATGATAGTAAGTGCTTAATGAATATATTCTCAAAAAATATCGGAAATTTGCTTTAGTTGGTATCTTGGGATCTGTTAACCCACTGTTATAATACTAGTCCTATACCATTCTTTAAAGCCCATTAGTAAGATGTTAGAAATTCTATATGTAATTAGTATAATTATGTTTTTGTATTACCTTCCATACCCTGTGAAATACAAGGAAGTCATGAGCTTGTTTTTGCTTAACAAAATCACCCCATATTTTGGATGTGTTTGTCAAAATTTCATGTTTTCAGGTACCATGTATTGTAGTAAACAAATTCTTAAATTTCTCTGTATGTGAGCCCCTTTGGACAGTGCAGGGAAGACAATGGGACACTTTTCAGAATAATTTTTAAATTCATAAAATAAAAGATGTGTTTGCAGAGGAAGCAAACTATGTAAAATTTACTTACCAAAATAAAACCACAAAAATTAGAACTTATGTGTTTCCTTATTAACAGGGTAAGATAAGATATAGCAACATAGTTAATAACAATGATAATTTTGAAGTAGTAATGAGAAATAATTACTTGGGATATTTGCAAAAGCTGCAATATTGTATTAAAATCAGTTCTACTGCTGACAAATATGCTGCTTTTATTTATTTCCTATATTTATGATTGAAAAAAATAATCTATTTCTGTTTGAGGTTAATAAAAACGGAGCTATACTCCTTCCACTAAATTCACAAACGCCCTTATTTCCATTCACAGATGACTCTGTAGTCTGTGGGTTCCTGTATTTAGTATTTTAATTTTCCAACTAGAAACTTCACGATGAAGAGTTTTTAAACTGTGAGATGTACATTTTTACTCCTCTTATATATCCAGATCCTATCAATCTTTTGGAAATAGCATATGATTTTGAGTCCTATAAGTCAGAGATGAAACAAATATTTGTCCCTTCTTAGCTGCCCAGAAATAGGCAAGCCATTCACTTTCCAAGCATGCTTCCTCACGCACTTCCTGCAAAAGTTTTGCGAGAATTATAAATAATTACTATAAAAGCCCAGTACTCCATGGGGCAAAATTGTTCTAAATAAATAGTAGCTCAGTACAAATCTGAACTTATCTATGCAACAAGTTAGCTCTCCCCAGGGCAGATTACAAATTCACACATTACAAATTCACTTCTTAATTTATAGAAAGGTACAGAATAAAAGAGAGAAGTGGGATGGTGGTAGGGAGCAGGTTAAAGGGAAGGAGAAGAGGTAAACTGAACAGTAAAAGAACTTGGGGCGTTTCTGTAAGTCAGTCCCCAAGAGTGATGGATCAGGAGGACTGAATCACAATGATCAGAGCTTGGAGTCATTGGACATTGCTGACTGGACTCATTTGGCTGGGTTTGTTACATACCCCTCTGTGTTCAGGGGATGTTTGGGGAAGCCCTTAGACTATATTCAGATTTCCATAAATGATAAAATAAGTTTATATTAATTAATATCATTAATAATAATTAGGAAAATGATAGCTAATACTCATATAGCACTTCTGTATCTAGCACTATGTTTTGCTCTTTACAAAACCTATATGTTCCTGTCCCCCCAAAAGTGAGATAGGTACCCTTAACATCTATCTTTTTAATGACAGAATCAGGCTCAGTGAGTCTAAGTACTTTGCCTGAAATCATTTTCTATGAATGTAGGCAAAGTATCCAAGACTTTCAAGTCACAACCACATGGTGAAGGTCAGAGGGAGAATTACAGAATATTTTATGAATAACTCTCATTTATAAAATTTTGTATACTACCTCATACACCTCTTGAAATGTTGCCCTATAATTGCTGTTAAAATCAGAAAACAGTATAAAACATGGGACCCTAGTTTTACATTGTTCCCATTTTAGTTGCATAAGTAAGATACATATACAAGTAAATATAGCAGAGGATATGTCAGGATTTTGTAACAGATAAGAAAGATAAATTAACATTTAAAGTTACAGAGTAGCTTACTATCTTCCTTTTAAAATTGAGACATGGTTTTATTCAAGTATTGATATTCAAAGCACATTAAAAATCAAGCAAAGCATGAGACGTTGTGAACATATGGAGCATTTGTCAACAGTGACGTGATTGATGTTAAGAATAATTCATGAACTTTTCTGAAATTTTAACTCTTGCTCTTCGTCTATTTTGTAAGGCATTACTATTAACATAAATAAAATCTAAAGACAGCATTCCATAATTAAACACTCAGTGGATTAAAAAATGAGGAAGTTGATATCATTTGCATTTGTCTCCAGGAACACCTGCATTTATTTCTAGGGATCTTTTAGTAAGGAGAAACACAGCTGCTAATGTTGTGACTAATGAAAAACATAAAGTTAAAGTCATGAAGAACTGGCTACATTATGTATATTTCTACTATTCTAAACAGAAAAGAGACGACTTGCTTTGGGTCCAGAATATACATTACATATTATTTTGACTAGTAATTCATTTTAGGTAATATTATGATATTGGCAGATGTGTAAGTCATCCAGGCTGCCATAACAAGATACCATAGACTGGGTAGCTTATACAACAGACACATATTTCTCACAGTTCTGGAGGCTGGAAGTCCAAAAACAAGGCACCTGTGGCTTCAGTTCCTGGCAAGACTCCCTTCCTGGCTGGCAGAGTAAGTCTCCTTAAATATAAGAACTGGAAGTGATGCTTATTCATCAAAAGGCCTACAATTCTTGAGGGTAAAAGATTTAAAATCTGCACAGGTTTACATTAAATATGTTCTAGAATCCATTTAGGTTTTTTTTTTTTTTTATCAGTAGGGTATGAATTCTTTTTTTTTTTTTTCTTTAATTAACCTATAATGTATTATTTGTTTCGGGGGTACTGGTCTGTGATTCATCACTCTTATACAATTCACAGTGCTCACCATAGCACATACCCTCCCCAATGTCCATTTAGTTTTAACAAAATACATTGGTAATTTTTTTAAAAGATTTATTTATTTATTTGAGAGAGTGAGAATGAGAGAGAGTACTTGAGGGGGGGAGGGTCAGAGGGAGAAGCAGGCTCCTCGCTGAGCAGGGAGCCCAATGCGGGACTTGATCCCGGGACTCCAGGATCATGACTAGAGCCAAAAGCAGTTGCTTAACCAACTGAGCCACCCAGGCGCCCTACATTGGTCATTTTAAAAGAAACTTTGAGAACAACTACAGATCTTCCTCAATTTACGATGGGATATGTACTGATAAACTCATTGTAAGATGAAAATAGCATTAAGTTGAAAATCCACTGAAAACCTCTAATCTATGGAACATCACAGCTTAGCCTAACCTACCTTAGAAGTGCTCACAACACTTATATTAGCCTACAGTTGGGCAAAATGCTCACAGAGCCTATTTTATAATCAAGTATTGACTACCTCCTGTAATTTATAGAATACTGTACTCAAAGTGAACAACAGAACACTGGGTGGGTACAGAATGGTTGCTAAGTGTATGCGCTGTTTGACCCTCAGTGTTGTGGCTGTAAGGGGAGGGAGCTGTGGCTGGCTGCCACTGTCCAGCATCAGGAGAGAATATCGATTGCTTATCTCTAGCCTGGGAAAAGGGCAAAATTCAAAATTTAAAGTACAGTTTCTACTGAATGCATATTGCTTTTAGACCATCAAAAAATCGACAAAATTTAAGTTGAACCATCATAAGTCAGACTAGTTTGTAGTATTCTTTGGAAAATAAACTTCCTGATGACAAGAAAAACACATGACATAGTAGTGTTTTTATGGAGTTCTCGTCAAAAGATGAAATTTCCTCTTTTAAACTAACCATAATAGAAGTTAGAAAATCTATATAAAATATTCTAAGTGATTGATTTCTTTTTAAAAAAAAGATTATTTATTTATTCATTTATTTGACAGAGAGAGAGAGACAGCGAGAGAGGGAACACAAGCAGGGGGAGTGGGAGGGGGAGAAGCAGGCTCCCCACTGAGCAGGGAGCCCCATGCCCGGCTCCATCCCAGGACCTGAGCCAAAGGCAGATGCTTAACAACTGAGCCACCGAGGCACCCCTAAGTGATTGATTTCTAATAGTGGATGATTGAGATAGTCAAAGTGATAATAAAATATAATGGTTATTCTGTGACATTGTATTTGCATGCATTAAACTAAAAGTAAGATTAAATAATTACTCAGATAATTTAAACAATGGATTATATTAAAGTGAATAAATCAAGTTAAATGTTGTGATGATGGATTAGTTGAATTGGAGATTTATTTAAATTTCAACTGCAATATTTGAGATAGTCACACATGATTATTTGATATCAAAATAATGTAAATAATATCTGTGGGCCTGATGAGGCAGAGGGGAAAAAAAAAAAGAAGTCTTATCTGTTTTAGTCAGACTTTAAAATTCTTCAAAGCACTTTTGCTATTTATGAAATTTATCTCTCTCATTTTGTATGTTATTATACACACTTTTATAAATTTGTTAATATAATGTTAATAATTTTTAATTCCTATTAACTCCTTAGAATAAACAGGTTTCTATTAAATTGAGCTTTTTTTGAGAAGTATCAGTGTTTTTATTCCCAAAAATGTATTACACACTGCTAAGAACATGGGTCAATTGGATTAATTGCCTTAATTTTGAGCTTCCTTCACTAAATGAAACTAAAATAGCCAAATCCTTGAATTAAAGATATTTTAAACTAGAACTTTGTATGCATCTGTGTGATTTCCACTTCAAGGCCTTCTTGACAGATTTTGCATTAGCAGACCAACCTAATAATAATCCTGGACCAATGTGCCTTTGAAATTAATCATAGAAGTACTGAATCCCAATGACTAAAACGGTACAGTCTAACCGCTCTTGCAAGTGCTTCCAAAATTAAACAGGAGCTTTATTTCTGAATTTTACGGTTTGAGAGAAATCTTTTCCTTCAAAATCATTTTATGATCTAAACTTTCATTGAATTGGTTCTTTTTGATAAGCTCCCTTTACATTCACTCTGCTTATCTACACATATGTGTATTTTGTTTATCTGGAAGGATAATTTCAGAACCAATAACATTGTGGTTCAGTACCAGTTTTCTTAATAAAAACTTAATGTATTACATTACTTTCCCAGCACACTCTAATTAAATTCCTTTTCATTTCAGTCTGTCTCAGAGGGTTAGAGAAGCTCAAGAATATTTAACAAAATTCAACAAAGCAACTACCTGAAGTTGATACATTAACCTTGGCACTGAAAGTTACTTTATTCAATCCACGTATGCCAGAAACACCATTATACAATGACCTAAAAACGACAGTATTTCACTCTAACTGGAGAGGCTATAAATGAATAACGATCATTTCTAACTCATTATATGTATTATGTATTTTGCCCTGGGAAATTTTAAAGAAAAAAAAACAAACATCAGCAACAGTAAAAGCATGTCTTACCTGAATGTAAAAGCTAAAATATAGCTGGATCTTTTCCTGATAATAAGGAGAATGGATAGGCTTTCATACTTGTTAATGTAATCATTTATAGTCATCTATACATCACAATCTAAAAACTATATACTGATCAATTCTGTTCTCCCCACTTGGATCCTAAAATGGAAACATGTAATTTCATAAAGAAAGTTATTCTTACTATTTAGCCTTACCTCGGGATAATGCTTTGCTCAAAGAAAGAACTCCTTCTTATGGGTGATGAGGTTAATGGAGAGGTTTCTTTCCTTGATTTCTTCTGCAGTGTCATGGGGTCCTTTTTGTCTATAACCGTCACAGCTCTTCAGGCCCACCATCCCACCATGGCTTACCCAAATCTCTTACGGCCACATAGTTTTCAGGTTTCCTTTTATTTTCTCAGATATTAGGAAGGTAACATCACATAGGTACTATATACTTTATATTTTCCCTAGTTTTAAAACCCTCTGATCAAACTTATTCTTTTTTTTTTTCATAGTGATACAAAAATATCTATACTAGATTGGGTAAATAATGACCATAAGTAAATTTATGTCAGTTCTGTCAAAAGATTTAATGTAGGTTCGAATTTTTCTGCCAATCAAACAGCTTGTTCCCCCCCATCAGCTTTATTGAGATATAATTGACATATGAAAGTGTGTAAGTTTAGAGGCACAATTTGAAGATTTGGTGCATGTATATATTGAGAAATGATTACTAAAATAAGGTTATTTAACACATCCTTTAATCTCACATAATTACCATTTTTGTAGTTTTGGTGAGACCATTTAAAACCAATTCTCTCAACAACTTTCAAGTGCACATTATTGTTAACTACAGTCACCATACTATACATTATACCCCTAGAACTTATTCTTCTTACAACTGGAAGGTTGTACCCTTTGATCGATGTCTTTTCATTTCCCATACTCCCAAGCCCTTGGCAACCACCAATCTACTCTTTGTTTCTATGAGTTCAGCTTGTTTATTTATTTATTTATTTATTTATTTACATTTTCATTCCAGTGTAGTTAACATACGGTGTTATATTAATTTCAGGTGTACAATATAGTTGGAATTCAAGTATTCCATATATTACTCAGTGCTCATCAAGATAAGGGTACTCTTTATCCCCATGATCTATTTCACCCATCCCCTCCACCTACCTGCTCTCTGGTAACCATCTATTTGTTCTCTACAGTTAAGAGTCTATTTTTTGGTTTCTCACTCTCTCTTTCCCTTTTTCATTTGTTTTGTTTCTTAAATTCCCCGTATGAGTGAAATCACATGGTATTTGTCTTTCTCCGACTGGCTTATTTCGCTTAGCATTATACTCTCCAGGCCCATCCATGTTGTTGCAAATGGCAAGATTTCATTCGTTTTTATGACTGAATATATAATACTATCAGTGGACACTTGGACTGCTTCCATAGTTTGGTTATTGTAAATAATGCTGCAATACACATGGGGGTGCATATATCCCTTCAAATTAGTGTTTTCATATTCTTTGGGTAAATACCGAGTAATGTGATTACTGGATTGTAGGGTAGTTCTATTTTTAATTTTTTGAAGAACCTCCATACTGTCTTGCACAGTGGCTAGACCAGTTTGCCTTCCCACCAACAGTGTAAGAGGGCTCCTTTTTCTCCACATCCTCGCCAACACTTATTATTTCTTGAATTTTTTATTTTAGCTATTCTGAACAGTGTGAGGTGATATCTCAATGTGGTTTGGCTTTGCATTTCCCTAATGATGAGTGTGCTGAGCATCATTTCATGTGTCTGTTGCCCGTGTGCATGTCTTCTTTGGAGAAATGTCTGTTCGTGTCTTCTACCCATTTTTAATTAGATTATTTGTTTTTTTTTTTTAGGTGTTGAATTGTGTCAGTTCTTTATGTATTTTGGATACTAACTCTTTATTGGATATGTCATTTGAAAATATCTTTTCCTATTCGGTAAGTTGTCTTTTAGTTTTATCGGTTGTTTTCTTTACTGTGCAGAAGCTTTTTACTTTGATATAGTCCCTATAGTTTATTTTTGCTTTTGTTTCCCTTGGGTCAGAGAACATATCTAGAAATATGTCACTATGATCAACTGAAGAGCTTTTTGATTTTGTAATATTTCGTTACAAACTACACCCATGCAGTCACTTTTTGAGGCCCACTTATCCTTTCCATTTGGATGACAGTCCACCTGCCCCTCATTCCCCTGCCATAGTGTTATGTGATGGCCAAGTACAGGATTAAACAGATGGTCCACCTTCCTACAAAGCTAGATGAGTCAAATATTGGAACAGTCCCCAGGTTCAAATGTGTTCGTTTGAATCCACTATTATTTAGTGGTTGTTACTCATGTGGTCAGTTCATTTGGACTGCCTGATGAAGCCTCTGAGAATTTCCAAGCATGCTGTTTTTTCTGCTTTTGACAGTGGCTGAAGCAGCTTCCCTAAATAAAACATATTCATCTTTATGGAACCAAAGGGTCTCTCTCCCCCTTTCTTCTCATCCACCACCAATTGTCAGGAGCAACTTTCCTTTACACCCCTAAATTATCTGCATAGCAACTGACCATCACCACCCCATCATTGCTCTTTCTTGCCCCTTAATTGTTTTAATAATTTTCCATCTGTTTTCTTTTCATCCAGCTTTTGCCTTCTTGAATAATAATTTTAAAAGAAGAGCAATGGAAGATAAGGGAGAGATATCCTCAAATTTTAACATTCATGGTTCTGGATGTTAGTCTATGAGCCATATTAAGGGATTCAAACACTTTAATGGCAAAATGTACCTCTGTTTCAGGGAAGAAAAAATGGTATTCGAATGCACTGAGAGCTGTTCAGTATGGCAAAAAATAACAGTCTGGACACTATTGAAATAGTTAAGGTTAGACACACAGAGTCCATGATCTAAATGCTAGTGATAGGAATACAAAGCAAAAAAATGGATGCTAGACAGATTCCAAAGTGAAAATCTCTGGTCATGTTCCCAGTCAGATTTGGGGTGAGGAATTATAAATACAAATTCAGGAAGCATCTGCACAAAAGCAAACGTTAAAACAATGGAACAGCAATATCATCCGATAGAAAGTAGAGTCCTGAAAGAACATATTGAGAGCTGATAAAATATGTAGCTAATAGGACACATTTGCAGGAAGAACACAGATTGTTCAAGACAACAAGTCAAATAGAAAAAAAAATATGGTTATGTAATTGAGTAAAAAATGATATTTTTCCTTTTATAAAAACTTATTCACATTACTTATTCACTACCTTTTTCATTGTGGCTTATTTGTTTATTTTCGTATAGATATTTTGGACCTGTATGAATGTCTTGTGTCTTCTTTGAAGTGCATATTTTCTTCTTTTACATGCTATATATATAGTAGTAGATAGTAGTAGTAGTAGACAAGTATAAGTAAAAAAAGTTTGACATATAGACATCTGTAGTTAAAGTAGCTCGTTCTAAAAACATAAAAGATTTATTCCATACAAGTTAATCAAGGAAAAATTCAATATTGCACAATGATTGATTGACCAAGTGTTACAAGAGAAATGATAAGTCAACAGATATGACCCATCTTTGTGTAAGAAATAAAGCCTCTAGATGACACGGCACATACAATTAGCTGTTAATGAGACATAATTAAATAAATAATAAACATTACTAGTGAGAACTAGATGGACATGGGGAGCAGATGTTTGAAAGAGATGAGGCCTACTGGAGGTAGGGAAAGTGTGGAATTATAGAAGCAAATTCTTTTCTATCATTACCTAATACAAAGATTTATATTGTGTCACTGTGAAAATGCTAGGCTGCATCTGAGTATGAACTCCCAGAACATGTATGAGTACTCACTAGGATAAAGTGAAAGTTCCTCTGATCTCTGTTATTTTGCCTCTGCCTTGTTACAAAAGAAAGAGACTAACTGCAAAAAACACATTCATAAAACTATTTTTCTAGAATTCGTTTTAAGGATATTGTTGCAAATCCTTACAGCGGCATGAAAGCTATTTAATGAATATTCAATT
Organism: Neomonachus schauinslandi; assembly: GCF_002201575.2. NCBI lineage: Eukaryota > Metazoa > Chordata > Mammalia > Carnivora > Phocidae > Neomonachus > Neomonachus schauinslandi. The sequence goes on along the minus strand of NC_058405.1, from coordinate 21,550,965 downwards.
ATATTCCAGGGTACAAATTAGGGAGTTAAAAATGTTTTCATTTAGGAATTAGTCTTGGCAAGTTAAAAAATACTGATTTGTATGTTAAGCAATTGGATGAAACCATTTATACTTTTACCTAACAGTTCTAGTCTCATACTTAGTCGGGTTTCCATATTCCCTTTAATCCAGTGGTCATCTGAGGACCCCTGAGGTTCTCAAGGTCTTCTCTTTTCCAACTATGCATCTGTATAGAACAGAATTTTCTTTATAGACCTCACTCAAAACACTTGGCAACAGATTTGATGCAGAAGGAACAAAGAGAGTCTGTTTTCTATTAAGCTATTCATTAAAGAAATTCCCCAACTGCAAAACAATGTCATTCACCTTCTAAATTTTCTTTTGTTTTTGAAAATGCAGTTGCATTTTATAAAAAAATATGTTATGTTAGCACGGGATTATTTTCATTATTTTTAAAAGAGTAAATTTTTAAATATTTCTCCATTCTAATTTCTAATTTATATATCTAGGAAGATATAACTCACATAAACAAAATCATTCTTGGGTCCTCAATAATTCTTAAGAGTGTGAATGGTGTAAATGGGGCCTGAGATGGAATAGGTTGAGGATGATCAGTAGAGTCCATCACGGACACCATCATCAGAGTGGTGGGATTTCTTCATACTGATAGACCTTATGCGCCTTTCACAGATTTGACAGTGTTTTTCCTTTTTTCTTTTCTTTTATTTATTTCTCATTATTTTATTTTATTTTTCCAGATTTCCTGAAGTATAACTGTTTTTCAATATGCTTGTTGGGCCTGAGATCTAGAATGCCCCAGATGGAATCTCTGATAAGATCAAATCTGCACCTCTCACAGTCTATAGAGTTCTCACCTCTACTTCATTTATGATCTCCAAGTAGACTGTAACCATTTAAAATTTTACAGTTTTCTTCAATCCAGTCCCTCTGTAATATTGTTCTTGTCCTCTCTATCTAAATATCTAACATTTACTCATTCATCATTTTCCTGATCTATAGTCCACTCTAAAAAGCCTCACTAAAAGAACCAGTTCAAACTGATCTCTCTGAGTGTGATTTGGTTGTGTGCAATTATTCCTTTGGGCTCCTAAGGAGACACAGTTGAATACTGTATTCCTACTTTATCCTGCATATTATGTTAGCTGCTGAGAACATTACTAAAAGGACAATGTGATATACTAACTAACCTGGGGATGTATATGTGTCTTGAGAGGACAAAAAAGAAATTTGAAGCTGAATCATAGTGGACATAGTATTTAACCAGATGATGGGAAATGCTGAAGATAGGAAAAAGAATTTCAGGTAGAAATGAATGTACATCTGTCCTAGAATGAGAAATATTGAAATTACAAATGTGGCTGTCGGTATAAAAAAAAGAACAGGATTCAGGTCATAAAAGACTTTATATGATATGCTATTTTTGACAGTAATGTGGGGGCAATTGGGACCACTCTATATGTGTAAATGAGAGATTAATATTTCAGTATTTCCCCATTTAAATCTCTTGTGTGTGAAAAATCTATGGAGGTGTAATGAGTGAGTTCCCTTTTCCAAATATTCATCTATAATAAAATGAAATAATTTTACAAATACACTTGTCATCAAAAGTAGCTGGATATTAAATTTAATAATAAAATAATTGAAGTAATTATTGAAGATACTGCTTTAAAACCTGTGTTTTCTACTTATACAATCCAAAATCATGACAGAATTTTCAACTTTTCAAATTTATGTTAAATTACTAGTACCTACACCATTTGCTGCCTACAGTTTGTTAAAGGACCAGAAGGAGACTTTTTTTTTTTCAAATCACCTGTAGTACCAATCTAAAGTGACTACAATTTCTAAAGTTTTTTTAATACATAAGTTAATGCAATCTGTTCTTCTAATTGCCCCTATATCTTCCTTACATTTTGAGATATAACATTCTGAGTTAGAAATACGGAGTTAACATTTTAAAAGATACATTAATCCACAACAATGCGGAGTAAATTTTTAAATTCTCTTTCTTGAAACTTTCTTTAACGAGGAGCTAACTTGAACCGCTGTAAAGTATTGAAACACAGCGTCAAGGTACATCCATGGCAATGCAGCAGTTGGGTTCATTTGAAATCAGAAAATGTGTGTGTTCACCGGAGCATTTAAAATGATGCACAACAGAGGCTAATTTATTAGAATAAAGTCAAACTAAATCTCAATTAGAGGAAAAGACCACAATTAATCGTTAGAGGACAGTGCTCAGGGTCAGGTTAGAACCGACTACATAAATTCTTGACAATCATATATTTTCACCCCAAACTTAAAGAAAAAGAACCTTATACTCATTGACTCCAATCTCAGTTAATTATTTCAGTTTTGATATACTTTCCTACACAAAATAAATTTTAACTTCTCTAATCTCTACTTGATTTCAAGGTCACCATTTTAATAAGACACTATCTAAGACATTCTATCAATAATCATTTTCCACATCAGCTTCTATTCCTTATGCATTGTTACTCTATTTATGTAGTATAACTAGTTCAGCCCACTAAAAGCTAAACAGTTTTAAAGTAAATCTGAAATATCAATTTTAAATATTATATGATCCTTTATGAATCCCTACCTTGTCTCATATAACTTCAACATACTAGATTTAGGTTTGTCCCAAGTACAAATGTGCCTTATTTAGAACATTAGGAATAAATGTTCTGAATATTATTTCTGAATTTGCTTTATCTCATATGATATTTTTAATTGAACAAAACCCCATAGGAATGCCTATAAGCATGTGGGCATTATTCATAAAGAAGGAGTGTTGTTAAGAGACTTGAAATTTTAATCAAATGGTTTTGGGGATAGAGATAAGAGAAGAGGAGGGGAAAAACAGAGATTCAGTTCAAAGAATTTTAGTAATTATGGCAGCAATAGATAATACTTTAAGTTGAGCCAAATGTTACTGAGATTCTATAGCTTTAAACTGTAGGTTCTAACAATATAATTTTTGTTTAACTTTAAGCATAAATGTAAAAGAAGAAACTGTAACTGACCACCATTATCTAACGTCGTACTGGAAGTCCTAACCACAGGAATCAGACAACAAAAAGAAATACCAGGCCTCCAAATCAGCAAGAAAGGAGTAAAACTTGTACAATTTGCAGATGACATGATACTCTATATAGAAAATCTGAAAGACTCCACCACAAAACAGCTAGAACTGATACACGAATTCAGTAATGTCACAGGATACAAAATCAATGTACAGAAATCTGTGGCATTACTATACACTAATTATGAAGCAGAAGAAAGAGAAATTAAGAAATAAAGAATTCTTATTTTATAGACATTTTTATTTAACTTTTGTCCTTAAAATATCAAATATTGAGGGATATGGAATTCATGGTTATTTCGGTTAACTTTGAATAGATTTTAAACTCTTCATTCTGCTTAACTAGAGCCAGTTGGGAGGCACCTGGACCTATATTAACTTCTGCAATTTTTCTCACAGTGCTTAATAGAAAATAATGAACAATTTATAACTTTCATAAACTTTTTATAATTTTCATAAAATTTGAATAAACATTTAATAAATAAACTTATTAATTTATCCAAAGAAAATAAAATATAGGATGTATATGAATAAAGTATGAATATATCTGCTGAAGAGAAAAGATTAAGTTCCCTGTTGATGACTGCTAATTAATGTTGAGAGTTGACTTATGAGGTACTTAAATTTTTATTTAACAATAGTTAGGATACTCTCTTTTCCCAGGAATCTAAATTCATTTATAAAATTATTGGAAGAGCTTAAGGGAGGAAAAATGAAAGACATGTCTAAAAGTCTATATATCTCACTGCTTATTTTAGTATTTATATTATATATTATAATTATATATGTAAAATATAATTCTAAAATACATTTGTTTATCTACAAATTGCGTAGTTTTCAAAATAAAATGACAATTTATTATCTGAAACAGGAGAAGTAAAATATCTTTGAGAATGTTCAAAATCTTCCTTTGCAGAATAACTTGCACATTGTATAGCAAGGGATAGGATATGTGTGGTAGGAGGGAGATAATCTGTTATGAAATAAAAGAGTTACCTGCAATTAAATAAAGGGATTTAGAAACACTGCTGAGATATAATCAATACAATTTGTTACTAATTGAATGTAAGTGAAAATGAGGAGGAAGAGAAACAATGACAAGTTTGAATCCAGAATAACTGTATTGAATACATGAACACTGGCAGATAGCACATCCTTAAGGATAGGAATTATGAGGATAAATAAGTTGCTTTGGGGTATGTTTGCTTGATTGTTTACTTTCTTGATGTGGATATAGTTTAGAAATACGAATCTGGATCTCAAAAAAATAAGTGGTCACTGTAGACTCAAATTTAAGAATAAGATAGAGATAAGTTATATTAGTGAATACATGAATGTGTGGAGAGAAACATAAAAGTACAAAGAAAAAGGGAATATGCAATCAGTCTGGTTGTGGAGAAATATCAAAACAAAAAGTACTGATAGAAGCCATTAGATATCTGTAATTTTGAATCACTATTTATGAGTAACGGCTGAAAAATGGAGTAAAATGTAATGAATATTACTTGAAGAATCCCTGGGGGAACATACCCAGTAGCAAATCTCAGACAAGACTGTCAAATATTGTTATACAGTAAAAAAGGTGCATCCTGACATTGAAAACCAATCAACCCCTTATAAAACAGCGGGGCTGGATGCACAAGCTGATAGCCAGAGATTTGCTGGACTGCATTCCCAACAGGAGTGAGGCAATTGACCTGATGGAGATATTTAAGAAAAGATATATTTAAAGAGTTCAGCTAGTCAATGAGACAGATTGTAGGTGAGATTATGTTGATTGGAAGAAGTTCCAGCTGCCAAAATGATGTGGACTGCAGATGAATCAATCAGATTTTTCAAAGAGCTAGAAAAAAGGGAAATGGTAAAGCAACAATTTTCAATAAAATTTTATACCTTCTGAAACTATCATTAAAAGTTATTTTCAGACCTTCCATGGACTCTGGAGACAGATTGCTTTGTTACGATCCCACCCTTGTCACCTGTTAGTTGTATGACCTTGGGTAAATCAGTTTTTCAGTATTTACCTCAAAATTCCATCTGTAGAACTTTCTAAAATAAACATAATTGAATTATTAAAGGTAAAACACTTATTGAAATGCCTGGAAATACTAATTATTATATGTGTTATTATTAACTGCATTCCTAACATGCCAGATACGCAGTAAGCCTAGAAGAGACATTGGTCCCAGATTGGAGCAAGTCAAAAGTCTCAGGATGAATATTTCTTCAAGAAATGAAAATTAATAAACTATCTAAGGTATTGAGAGGAGACTGACTCAGTTGGAGAAATTATGTATTGCTAAGTACATAAGAAACTGAACAGTGAAAGAGATAATAACATAGCTCACTCCATAATGGAGGTGTCTTACACTGGAGCATCATTCTGCTGGATGTGATGGTAGAAGTGAAATCACACCCTCAAATGGATTTGATACTGTCATCTTTGTAGGTCCTCCAGTCCAAGCTAAAGAACTATTCGAAAATAATATTTTGGAATTTTTTTTCCTATAATACTGCTGTATGCACTCAAACAACTCCAGTGTTGTGTGGACACATTAATCTCTTTAGATTTGTGCCCTATGAGGTCAGCTGATAACAGGAAAAAAAAAATGGACTAGAAATAAGGAGAGGGTGAAGAAGGGTTCTTCTAATTTATTTTCCAGTGTTTAACAAATATATGCTCCCATGGGAACTCTTGGTAATAAATGGCTCTGTTTTATTCCAACATTTTTATTTCTTGGAATCCATAACTTTTGTTTTACCTAATAATATAAAAGGTCTTAGCTTATTATGAGTTCCTTGAGAACATGTGTAGACATGTTTATTTACCTCTATATGTCTAGTACACATTTTTGCACATAATAAATGTTTAACAATTGTTTTTAAAAAATGAATGTTGAGGCAAAATCCAATCTAAAATTTAACTTCATAATAAATTCATGATGGACAGGATCTCTCATGATTCCTTTCCATCTCCACAGATCACACAACATTCCATATGGATTGTTTAGTCAGGATGTGGGATTTCAGTAATAGAAAACCAACTCTAACTGGTTCAACAGGAAACATATCTTGCTGCTCACAATTCTGTGAAAGGAAAGGGAAAGTTCTTGCTTAAGACATGACTGGGCCCTGGGGTTCAAAAGATGTCATTATTTGTCTATTTTGTCTATCCTTTTCTGTTCACTTTGATTCACTTTGATTTATGTATTTTTATTTTTATTTTTTAATGTTTTATTTATTTATTCATGAGAGTCAGAGAGAGAGAGAGAGAGGCAGAGGCAGAGGGAGAAGCAGGCTCCCTGAGTAGCAGGGAGCCCGATGCGGGACTCCATCCCAGGACCCTGGGATCATGACCTGAGCCGAAGGCAGACGCTTAACCATCTGTGCCACCCAGGTGCCCTGATTTATGTATTTTTAAAGTTAATTCTTAGGTGAGCCTTTTCCACATGTTGGCCTTAATATCCACTGTCAGCCCAAGGAGCACCTGGTTCTCAGGGATATCCACTTTTTTTTATTTATTTAAAAAAAAAAGAAGTCATAATCAATTTTAAAAAGAGAAATTCCCTCATTCCTAGAATCAGTAATGATCTCATAAAAAGGATTCTTATTATCTAACTTTCTATAACCTTTAATACAATAACTATATCAGGAGTGCAGTGGGTTATTATTGACTATCCAGGGACATTTACCTAGGAAAAGTACTGCAGGACAATGACAATGTTGACACCATCAGTTGGGAAAGGACACTTCCTGAAAGGAAAAACGTATTAAGCAGTTAAGAAGTAATTGAAGTACATTACACAGTCTAAATTTAATTGTTGATTTACTATTTCTATTATTAATAGAATTCAATCACCTGTATTTTTATTATGTTTTTACGTTTCTTCCATGCGAGTATGGGTGTTTTAGATATCTTCATAATTAACCAGCCAAAGTTTAGTGGTTTAAAATAAAAAATTTCAGGATCGCCTGGGTGACTCAGTCGGTTAAGCATCTGCCTTTGGCTCAGGTCATGATACCAGGGTCCTGGGGATGGAGCCCAGCATTGGGCTTCTTGCTCAGCGGGGAGCATGTTTCTCCTCTCTCTGCTATTCCTGCTCCTTATGTGCACTCTCTCTCTCTCAAATAAATAAAGTCTTTACAAAAAATTAAAAAAAAATTAAAAATTTCATTTGTTCATGACTTTGTGGAAGGGCCCAGTTGGTGGTTCATGTCCAGGTGGTAGAAAATGCAGTGCCTGGAATTGATGAATCCATTTCTCACACATCTTAAGTGTTTTTATTCTCTCCTTGTCTGTAGTTCATCTAATTTCTAAGGCTCGGGCTTTCTTTCTTTCGTTTTTTTTTTTTTTTTTCCTCCCTAATGGAATGTTTGTCTCAGGGTAATTGCACTTCCTACAGAGTTTCTGGAAAATGTAAACTGCTAGGCCATTTAAAGATTGTGCTCACTACTGGTCCAACATCATTACTTCTGCAATATTCTACTGTTTCAGATTCAGTGAGTGACATACACTACTTACCTCTTGATAGGAGAGAGACAAGTTCACATTTCAGAAGATTATGTGAGAAGAAAGATATGATTGTTATGTTTTATGAACAGAGGCTGTTGCAGTGGGTAAATAAGATACCTCTTTATTGATCCAAGACTGAATATATCCATTTCTATGACAGAGAAAATGATAAGAATTCTATTTTGTTAAGAAAATCAGAATTTGAGGACTCATTCATTGTGATTAGTATTCGATCAGCAAGAGCTATAACAGCCAATTATTATTTTAACTATTAAAATTGCTGATGTGTATGTTCCCACAAATTTCTTTTATAAAACAAATAGTGTTCTATGTCAAAACTTGATTACTGATTAACACCATGGCATCATATAAGTTTCTTGATTGCCATTAAATGCAGCTGTTTGCCAAGATCTCACACTGTATGATTGGAGTTCCACTTTCCCTAAAGACAAGTCTCTAACAAAAATATACACATGCATAACATAAGCTCACAATTTATTTTAAAAAGCATAATATAATAGGTATAGTCTCTGAACAATTAATACTACAAAAATATGGATTTCACATTATGTCCAGTCATTGTCATATGCCAGTATTTAATATGTGTCTCATAGGGGGATTGAAATGATTATATCTGATAGGTCATCAAATTACACTGTAATTTCTAAAATGAGATTATTAGTTATTTTTGCCTCTCTTCTTCCAAGAACTTTTAAAATATGAAGTAAAGCTGTTACATAAGGAAATGATTTAAAATCCATGTTTAAAGTGCATAAATATTAAGGACTACAGAGTTACCATTTATTTTCAGGGAAACCTTTTTTGTGATCCTACACATAAATATTAAAATAATACATAACTTTTTTCTCCATTATACTTACCATTTTTTTCTGGAAGTGATCAGTGTTGTCTTGTAGGAACAGAGCAATCTGAATATTTCTCCTATCAAACACTGGAAATAGGCAGAGCGGCTGGTCCTAAGAAATTTGAAGAAAGCTTGGGAGGTTGTGGCAGCAAGTTTTTCAAGCTTCCATTCATGTAGCAAGTGGATCACAAAAGCCTCTAGACATAAGTTTTTAAAACCTGTGACAATTCAGAAAATGAAGAGGAGAGAGCAAATATTGGCATTGGAAATATTAATAAAGTGTAAGATGCAAAATATATGACTGGCAGTCATTTTCACTTAAAAATTATCATCTCGTATAAACTGAGAGTCTCTACCTCTGATACTTCCCATTACCAAAGTGTTAGAAGGGCCTTTAAATTATTTTAAGATGCTAGGTAACTGCATATTTCAGTTATTCTCTTGCTTGATCTTCTACAAAGATAATAAGAAAATGTTGGGAGCTGGGCGCCTGGGTGGCTCAGTTGGTTGGACGACTGCCTTCAGCTCAGGTCATGATCCTGGAGCCCCGGGATGGAGTCCTGCATCGGGCTCCCTGCTCAGCGAGGAGCCTGCTTCTCCCTCTGACCCTCCCCCCTCTCATGTACTCTCTCTCATTCTCACTCTCTCAAAAATAAATGAATAAATCTTTAAAAAAAAAAAGAAAATGTTGGGAGCTGAAGGAATATATTCTCTGTTTGAATGGATTCTTAGAAACAGATATAAATATTAATTGTGAACATTCATCTCACTGAATTTCTCTTTCTGTATAATTGAAGTTATGATTTACCTTAAAAACGCTGTAAGTTAAATAGTATACTTAAAAAACATTTTATTTTATTCAAGACTTAATGCATGACTACTTCAAAATATATGAATTGTCAACTACATCAGCAAATTATTAAACAAAAAATAAAAATTTAAGTATATTTGTTGATTATCAAATTGGAAAAACATTAAGATATTGCTATTCAGTGCTATCAAGGGGTTAAGTTAAATTCAAAGTAGGTGCAATGTGACTGGAGAACAATGATATATTTGCCAGAAAACATATCAATGTGATTTGGAAAACTGATGGATCAAATATTTCACACTTTGTAATCACTTGACTCAGAAATATTGCTGGTTTTGTCCTAAAATTTGTTTATACAACAAAATTGGACATTAGGTAAAAATTTCAGTATTTATAAAAGTAAAACACATGTATTACTGCACCCCCATGAACATGAATATACTAAAAACAAAATAAAAAGTTAATCATGAGAGAATGGGTAATATAAAGGAGAATATATATTGTATCAGATTGTGACCTCAAAAGTCTAGATCAATTTATCTACCTATCAATCTGTGTATCTCTGTGTGTCTGAGCATGTGTGTGGGAGTATGTATCTCATTACTTGCTCATTTGAAGATGTCATATCTACCAGAAGGTTGACACAATTCATTGGTGACAGGTAAAGGAATTATACATACTGGAAAGAAGTGTAGAGATAAATATACATACCCATTTAGAAAGTAGTCCTGCATACTACGTGGCCTGCTTAACTTAGTTACAGATGAAGAAATGGGGAGCATGAGAATATTCAGGCAATACAACATAAATAGAGAAAATTCATCTGAACTTCAGAAGAAAACTGAAAATACTTGTAAAAGCATTAGATAAGTAATAAAATACAAATTAAAATGGATAAACTGCTATATAAGGGCAACAATTAGAAATCTGGAATAATCAGTCTCACAAATTTCTTAGAAGTCCAATAACTCATAAGTATTTTTATTTACCCATATATATGCACTCAAAGAAAGCATTATTTTTCATCAACAATATATTTCAGCAACTATGCCTTTATCCATTGGAAAGAAGCTAGTGTCTCTGCTAGAGCATGCCATATCAAGTGTTAAAACAAGGACTACCTGAGATCTTGAACAAACAGAGTGTGTAATATGTGACCTTACCTATCCCCTCCACACATACACAAATGCTACTGACCCATTAAAGAACAGCTCTGCTAGTGTTGGACCAAAGAACAGAAAGAATCTTAACAAAATCAGGCAGTGAAGTTCCATGTATCCTCCTACGAGCCTTCAGCCTCAGGCATTTTATTTTTATGCTCATTAATTCTGATTTGTCACAAATAGAAGAGATATTTTTGAAAGGTTATGATATTCAGGGATTGGTAATACGATTCATATTCACTTATAGTTTATTCCAGTGAGTGTTTTAAAATGATAAGTGGGGAGGGAAGGAAATCTTCAACCCAACATATGGTATATTGGACATACCTTGTGGATATTTACCTAGTGACTTAAACATATTTGCTAATAAAATATAGGGGGTACCTAGAATAATTATGAGGACTAATTGTGATACTCTATGCAGAAGTGCCTTATAAACTAAGGCAAAATAGTTATGAATCATTATTTTAAATCTCCTTAGCTAGCCATTAATACAAAACACAGACAGTAAGCCTTTTAAGTATTTGTCAAAGGATGAGGTAAGTGGTCATTCTCATATATACATCTCTCATTTTTTCCTCCTAGCTGCTTCATTTTCTCTTACTGCTAGTTACCTCTTTCTGTCCTTCTTGGTTTGTGTAAGAAGTCATTCATATCCTTCATAAACTAATTTCCCTCAGTCAGGTGAAGGAAAATTGTTCACTATGGTTAAAGGGAAATGCTATTAGGAAACACATATATTACAGAAATGTCTTTGGTATTCATACCCTTAAAACCCATGGTGAGGACAGTAAAATGTTCCCACTTGTACAAAAATGATTACATACTTTATACAGAGTGGCACTTCCTCCTACCTTCCTGAGTCAGTAGTTTTTCCAAATATGCCATTAATCAGAACAGAGAACAGTTAGAAGTAGAACAGAAATTGAATGGGTCTTTATATCCCATTAGATAAAGGCACCACAGAAGCAAGAGATGGTAGGAAAGTATATGACTTGTCATGATTTACTTCCTCAAAATTATCTTGGCATCTACTGTATCATTTCCAGGTGCAGCCTTGTATTTCAAAACCCAATCCATTCCAGACTTACAGTACCATACTCATGAAGTATTTAAACAACACAATAGTTGTAAATTAGGTACCCGTAGATACTTTTTAAGAACATCTGCCCACCACCAGATAAGATTCAGTGTGTTCTATCATGGAAAAAAAAATGACTTTGATCTTTCCAAGGAACAAATATAAAATGCTTTGAAAAATTCATATCCATTGTAAAATTTTTAGAGAATGAATTAGAATATTTAGGTGAAATAACTATAACTAATGAGGAATGATAGTGCACTACTTTTATACAAATCTCTTGCTTATGTATTTTTCTAATTTCATTAAATTGTCATCATTTTAGAGAAATGATTATTTTCTTTAAAGTCACAGAAGAGGAGTACCTGGGTGGCTCAGTTGGTTAAGTGGCTGCCTTCGGCTCAGGTCATGATCCCAGGGTCCTGGGATTGAGCCCCACGTCAAGCCCCACATCCGGCTCCCCGCTCGGTGGAGAGCCTGCTTCTTCCTCCCCCTCTGCTGCTCTGCCTACTTGTGTTCTTTCTCTATCTCCCTGTCAAATAAATAAATAAAATCTTAAAAAAAAAAGTCACAGAAGATGTAACAATATAAATGATATAATATTATTTAAATAATATGTTAGAATGCTTAAAAGCTTTTAACAGTGGTCATCTGCTCTACCCAACCCTTTGTAAACCAAATGAGGAGCAGATAGTTTTCTGAGGGAAATAACCATTGCTTCTTTGGCTAAATATATCCATAAAATACTCAAATAATTAGTCATAATTGCTTCCTTACTGTTTCTTATATTCATATTAACTGCAAACCCAGGAATATATAAAGCAACATAAATAATTCCTTAATACTAACATAGGGATTATGTGCATGAGTACTCAAGGCAGAAGGTATCATTCAAATCTCGCTATTTGTAATTCAATGATTTTGTGCAATATAATATTTTATGCCCTAGATTTCTGATCTATAAAATGGAGAATATCATATGTACCTCAAATATTTCTTTGTGAGATCATAAGCAATATAAGTAAAACACTTAGCTCAGTGCCTGACCCAGAGTAATCAGTAAACTAATATTGTCATTATTGTTATTTCTGGTGATAAAATGTTTATTTTAATTCAACACTTAAAAATAATATTATTTCTACCTTATTGTAGTCACTGGTTCTAACAAGATACTGGAATATGAGTTTGGAGAGATAATTTTGGTGTATCAATAAAATGGACAAATCTGTGTAATAAAAAATTACTTTATAATAAAAAACAATAAATAAAATTGCCTTACAATAAAATGTTCCTAATGCAGATTTATATGGTAGAAAATGTGAGGTAACATGACTGACTCACTATTGGAGCTGTAAATTTTCACCTCCTCCTTTTTCTTCCTCATACTTGTAAATAGCTTCAGAAGGTGAGTAGATGTAATATAATTTTTAAAAATTCTTGTCTCGACCAGTTTTGAGATGCTGGCTAGAAATCAGTCATTTCCCCTTCTTAAATGGCTGAATCAGTTTACACCCTGATCGCCTCTCTTAGCAGGTCTTCACACTCATACAGCCCTCCTAATCTCCTCCAGGGTAAGTATCAGATAATCTGGGACAGCCCCTGTGCCCCAGAAATTATAACTAGCTAATCCTAAGCATTCTTTCCCATGGAAACCACGATAAGTGCTCTTGGCCACAAGTCTCCTTTCTCCCTCTGCCTCATGATTAACCCAAGTGCTTCCCCTGAGTGACTAAGTGGCATGCTGTGTTCTCACTAAGAGAACTATAACAAAATGTAATATTCTTTCCAGTTCCTCTTTCTTGATCTGCTTCTGACCTCACCAAGCCTCACTCAGAGTAATTCGGTTAAAATAGTAGATTAGGGGAGTTGGTAAGAGGACATTTGTAGAATAATGCTGGAATGACTTTACAAGTCCTATTACCACTTAAAAACTAAATATTTCATTCCAATATTTTCTCATTTAGAATCTACCAACTGTTTTCTGGCAACAAGGCTGCTCAATTGTTGACAACAATCACCTTAAATATTGATTCTTTTAATCTTTTAAAAAAATATCTATAGGGGAGCCTGAGTGGCTCAGTCGTTGAAAGTCTGCCTTCGGCTCAGGTCATGGTCCCGGGGTCCTGGGGTCGAGCCCTGCGTCAGGCTCCCTGCTCAGCGGGAAGCCTGCTTCTCCCTCTCCCACTCCCCTGCTTGTGTTCCCTCTATCGCTGTCTCTCTCTCTGTCAAGTGGATAGATGGAATCTTAAAAAAAAAATCTATGGTAAAATTGGTAACTAAAGGATAGTCTCTGGGTGGTACAAAACACCACATTTCTCAAGGAAATACAATGGAGACTGTAAATAAAAATAAGCCCACAATTTAGGTTGAGTTTGGTAACGGGGTGACTTTTCTAGTATGAGTTGGGTATTCCTCCATTTAGATGCATATTTTCAGTGTTGTCCCTCCTGATCCATTCGCAATCATTTTCTACCCTGCTCAGTGCCCAACAGGTTGATCTATAGGGTTTCCAAAATATCAGTGTGTTTTCCTGTGTTCTGGCTTCTGCTTGCATATAAACATGGGGGCGGGAAATCAATGTATGGGACAAGAGGAAGACCTGGGTTCTTATTCTTCTGACTCTCTCATTGTGGGATTGTCTCAACTGGTATTTTCCTTTGACCTGAGGTCACAGTTTCTTCAAACCAGCCTTCCCTTCTCTCGCTTTGTCTGTCTGGATTATGATAATTGCTTCCTGTCTTTGTCCCCTCAGGAACTATAGGTGGAAAGAGCCCTACTATTTCTAGCTCCCAGAAGGATGAACTCTTTCTTGTGGTTTTCCTACACTCCCAGGATTTTATCAGTGGCTCCTTATTAAAATTTCTACAAATTTCCCAAAATGAGTGTGAAATTGGTCTTCTATTGAGACCCTGGTTGATGTGTTTAGGGTTTCTTATATTTATATTACCATCTTTTATTAATTAGCAATCCAAAGGGCCCTTCTATGAAAGGCAACACAAAATATATTCTTTTCAGAGGACATGGTTTTGAAATTTTCGGCTATTCATTGAAAAGCCCACTTAAATAATATGGCACATGAGTTTAACTAATTTGGACATAATGTCTCTATTTTTACCAAATTTAAACTTGAAACCATGGACCAAGCCAGATAATCAGAAAACAAAATACTGGAAACACATCATTTTAGTTTCTTTATTGGGCTCATTTCTTGTAATGGACTCCAGAGTATACCTTTACCTAACATTAAGGGCTTTTATAAACGAAGAACAATATGACTTTTTTTTTTTTTAATTGTACTTATTATTTTAATGAAGTTAAGGCTGCATTAGTCTACATCTTGTAGAATCCTCTTATGTCCCTTGGGAGAAAAAAATTTCTCCGTTGTCTGTATTGGAAAAAAAACCCTGCATATCTTGAAATTACGTTTGTTTTAATCTTTACAAACTTAATATTTTAACTGATATTTTCCTACTTGTTTTGGTGGCTAAGATGCTTAAGACACTTTTAATAACTAATATATAGTTAGGGTTTTGAAATTTTATAAAAACTTTATGGCTTACATTCCTGAAAATGAAAATGAAAATATGTTAACATAAATATTTTATCTTGGGATTTGTTCTCAAAGCTGTAAACGATTGGTGTAAAGTACCCCATAGGCTAATCTTAAACAAGGTGCAAGATAATCTATGAAGGATTTACAAGGAGTGTAAGTAAACAGTAATTTAAAAATATTAAAATATAATTCACATGTCACAAAGTTTTCCAATAAGTTGTACAATTAGTTGGTTTTTAGTATATTTACAGAGTTGTGCAACCATAATTTTAGAACATTTTCATCACCCCAAAAGAAACACCACACTCATTGGCAGTCAGTCCTCATCCACCCACTTCCAGTCCTATGCAAACACTAATCTATTTCTGTCTTTATAGATTTACCTATTTTTGACATTTCACATAAATTCAAGAACCATACAATATATGGTCTTCTGGTGTCTGGCTTTTTCACTTAACATAATGTTTTCAAGGTTCATTCGCATTGTGGCATGTACCTGCACTTCATTCCTTTTTATTGCCAAATAATATCCCATTGCATGGATATGCCACAGTTTGCTTATCTACCCATCATTGATTGGCCTTTAGATTGTTTCTGTCTTTTGACTATTATTAATTTTTCTCTGAACATTCATTTACATGTTTTTGAATGGATAGACATATGCTTTATTTTTTTAAAGATTTTATTTATTTATTTGAGAGAGAGAGAATGAGATAGAGAATGAGAGGGGGGAGGGTCAGAGGGAGAAGTAGACTCCCCGCCGAGCAGGGAGCCCGATGCGGGACTCGATCCCGGGACTCCAGGATCATGACCTGAGCCGAAGGCAGTCGCTTAACCAACTGTGCCACCCAGGCGCCCTAGACATATGCTTTCTAGCTATTGGGTACATGACTAGGGATCGAATTTCTGGGCCATATAATAACTTTATGTTATATATATATATATTTATGTTATATATTGAGGAACAAGAAAACCATTTCTTATCATCCAATCTGAATATATAAGAGAGTTTATAAATAGAATCTCTTGAACTGGGCAGAGAAGTCAGTCATGAGAATTTGGTTCATTTTTCCCTTCTGTAAGGAGTAGACAAGGGAGTGTCCCCACTCAAGTTTCTCCAAGTGGGAAGGTCTTCTGGAGAAACTTCTGGAAAACTTGATCTATTTTATTAAACCTGGTGTACTCAGGATTAAATATCTCTCCCCCTTTTGAAAAATGGTAAAGATTGGCAAATCAAAAATGGATACCCAGAAGTCAGCTATTAAAAGGTAATTAAAACAGCTGAGCAGGAATGTGGCATCTGTGCTAAAGGTCTGCACGTGAAGGTCTTTTTGCCAATTATCTTTCCCCTTATCTCCCCCTCCCCCCCTATATTTCATCTCAATCTTGGATTTGCAAAGGCTGTCTAAGAAAAAGGGAAAGAGGCAACGAAGGATAGTTAATAAGCTGAACTCTTAAATTCTTCAAACTTTGGTTATCTCTTACACCCAGGATGGTATACATGCCAGGAACATTTGTCTCCTTGCTCATCCTGGCTAATGCCAAACTGCAGGTTTCAATTCACATCACCTTGTCCAACCAATCTGCCCTAAAACACCCCCTATTTCTATTTGACACTGGGCCAGATATTGTTCTTAGTGGATCTGAAAACATGCTGTTCTTCTCCCATTAATGCTGTAACTTACTGTAGCATATCTCGAGTTTCTGATGACCTCCCTACATGATAAGTTAAACTAGATGAAGCATAGTGATGTAAGAGAACATGGACATCCACTTCACAACTAGTTCTCCAAAACTCGCTACAGTGACCAACACTTAACTGATGCTTAATAAGCATGCATTCTATCCATTAACAATTAGACCTTGGAATCAAAAGACATAGGCTCAAATTCAAATTTTCTCCTTCAATTGTGTGATCACTTTTTTTTTTTTTGGAAGGTACTTAACTCTTTTAGTCTTAGTGTTTCCACCTGCAAAATGACTATGTTGGGCAAGATCAACATTAATGCTTTTCCTGTCAACTCCGATTGAAGGATTAGTTGTAGTGTAACTATTTTTCAGGAAGTGCTCATCTACATATAATTGAGTTGGAGGTGCCACACTATCAATTACTGAAGTCTTGATCAGATATCACCGATGTACCTCATTATTTTAATTTATTTTATCTGGAATGATTGAAAGGCATATCCTCCCACTACTTACATGTATTCTGCTTAAATATTTAAATGATCCCAAGCAAGTGTCTGTTTCCCTTAGTTTGTATGCACATGTACACATACACACACCTTTTCCCCCCCTCCTCTTAATAGGCCTGATTGTATATAAAGAAGTCTCTTCTCCTTCAGTTTGATCTGTTAAGGTGTCACGACTTTAATGTCTCTTTAGCATCACCTGTTGATCTACTCTTTGGTAGATACTTTTGAAAACATATTTTATGCCACTGCAAGTTTAAAGTGATTAGCTATATCAATGGATCCCTCATGTACTCCAAAGGTAAAAACCAATTAATGAATTTAGTTCATTAGTTAATTAGCATGACACTGAATTTTCCAGAACCACTTTTTCTTCTGGTGGTTGAAATTAAATTCAAGTTCTGTTGGGAAAAGTCAGCTCTCTTGTAGTTAAAAGTAGGTAAAGTGTAATGAGTTATAAATCTATGTATTGTTTCAGCCAAACTTTATAGGTGTTCTTTCAAAAATCCACAAGTGCAACACTGAGGTAGTAACCTGAAACACGGATCAAAGAAGTAACCCTCCTTTAACTCTGATGTTATTATTTATCTCTAATATAATATTTCTTATACATTTTGCAATTGTAAACAAACTATATGCTGTCAGAAAGCAGAATAATGGGTAGAAACCTGAATCTCTGATACTCAAATGTCTTTCATCTGACATTGAAAGCATTTGCCGACTTTACTATGCCAGATATTTGTACCACTAGGAAAATTAATAATGTGATTTTTCTGCTCTGATTGGGTGATAATATATTTGTGCTTTGTCAGCGTAACAGCCTTTTCTCAGAATATTGGTTTCTAGGGCTGTTGTGACATACTCTGCTTGGACTCCGAAATAAATGCTGTAATCCAATTTCTAAAGAAGATAAAGCCAACATTCCTTGTTGGTTTTGATTCATCAATAAATTGATTGATTTAATATTTATTTGGTACTGTTTTCCAGTGCAGAGCCCCAGTCATGTCACCAGTAAGAAGTAACCAGGAACAGGAAGGCAAATTAACTCTTTCTGGTATTACATTTCCATGCCAAGTAACTTTCACTTCCAAAAGTAGATGTGCCTTGTGAGCCAACTCCCGTTAATCATAGCCTGAATTACATTGATAGAGTCAAATGTTGTAAAATTCAAAGGTATTAAGAAGATATCCAGATGACTAAAACAGAGGAATAGTGACAGGGTCTAGAGAGCAGATATTCTACAAATTATAGCACATGTAAAATTACCATGTAAAGACTCCAAAAAAGCTATATTTAAATGAATATTTTTGATGTTCATCCACATTTAAACAAGAAATTTTTAAAAATAACAATTACTTAGGAGATACCTCTTAATGAATTATA
This sequence comes from Neomonachus schauinslandi, assembly GCF_002201575.2. Classification (NCBI taxonomy): domain Eukaryota; kingdom Metazoa; phylum Chordata; class Mammalia; order Carnivora; family Phocidae; genus Neomonachus; species Neomonachus schauinslandi. The sequence goes on along the minus strand of NC_058405.1, from coordinate 21,532,295 downwards.
GCTTGAAATAATATTTTAAATAGCTAGTGCACCATGAGTGCCAAGCAATATACTAAGCATTTAATATATTATTTAGTTTATACAAGTTAGCAAACTCTTTTCTTTTTTTTTTTAAAGATTTTGTTTATTTTTATTTATTTGACAGAGAGAGAGAAACAGCATGAGAGGGGATAGGGTCAGAGGGAGAAGCAGGCTCCCCGCTGAGCCGGAGCCAGATGTGGGACTCAATCCCGGGACTCCGGGATCATGACCTGAGCCGAAGGCAGTCGCTTAACCAACTGAGCCACCCAGGCGCCCAGCAAACTCTTTTGTAATTAGTATCAACAACGACAATTTTCTTGTACCTCAGTGAAAAACAATCTCTACCTGTCAAATTGAGTCATATTTACTGTATTTCCTAAGAGAATATATACATAAAATAATTTAAGAAATAAATGAAGTACAAGGCTAGAAGCATACTTGACAAAACACCATTATTTCTACTACTATAAAGTTCATATTATAAATGCCTTTAAGTTTTTAGCTTGAGGGAATAATTCTTACTTTTGTGTTTGTCAGATATAATTAAAATAGAAAAAGATATAGGTGTGCATAAATATACTAATTTGTTTATAAGTTCTTTTTTTGTGCTTAATCTCTCAAAAGTAGTGATGTAATGTTATCGGAGAAATTTTTTGAAATTTCTTCTTTTTTAAAGATTTTATTTATTTATTTGAGAGAGAGAGAGAGCACAAGCAGGGGGAAAGGGCAGAGGAGAGGGAGAAGCAGACTCCCCACTGAGCAGGAAGCCCGATGAGAGACTTGATCCCAGGACCCTGGGATCATGCCCTAAGCCCAAGGCAGATGCTTAACTGATTAAGCCACCCAGGCACCCTAAATTTTTTGATATTTCTTATATTTTAAATGTTATCATACAAAAGAAGTCACCCTACTCTTCTACTACATCTAATGTTAAGTTTCTAGAAATCTTTTTATCTGAAATGAAAATATAGCAAGATTTAGAAGGGAAATAAAATAGTGCATGAATAGAAAAATATTTAAAAAAATGAATGCATTATTTTTCAAAATTAGCTGGTGATCTTTCTAAATCAAAAGTTAAATCCATGCAGTTGCTTGTTAGTGAAGACAGTTTCTAGCCAATGTGGTGGCAAGACAAACAAGTATAACCTGATTTGAGTATGAATAGAAAATCTGTACAAGATGAAGTCTGTTCTTCTACTAAACAAAGTTCCTCTGGTATCCCGGGATGTTATAATGATTAATGAATAAAATAATTTTCCTATAAATAAATATAAATGCAAAGTGAAGGCTGATAATGCTAAAAAATCTCAATAACTACTGTAAGTCACCAATAGGCATAAGATAAACTATTTCATTTACATTTGACATTTTTAAAGGATTATAGCCATAGCTATTCTTCATAGAAATGCATTCTTTATAAGACTTAGCAGCTTTAGGGCACCTGGGTGGCTCAGTTGGTTGGGCGACTGCCTTCGGCTCGGGTCATGATCCCGGAGTCCTGGGATCGAGTCCCATATCGGGCTCCCTGCTCGGCGGGGAGCCTGCTTCTCCCTCTGACCCTCTCCGCTCTCATGCTGTTTCTCTCTCTCTCTCTCTCTCAAGTAAATAAATAAATAAAATCTTAAAAAAAAAAAAAAGACTGTGCAGCTTTAGACTAAACTCAAAAATACTTTTTTTAAAACGATTCATTTATTTATTTGAGAGAGTGAGAATGAGAGAGAGAGAGAGAGAGAGTACATGAGAGCGGGGAGGGTTAGAGGGAGAAGCAGGCTCCTCGCCGAGCAGGGAGCCCGATGCGGGACTCGATCCCGGGACTCCAGGATCATGACCTGAGCCGAAGGCAGTCGCTTAACCGACTGAGCCACCCAGGCGCCCTCAAAAATACTTTTAATAAGACAAATTCATGCAGCCCGAGAATAGATTACAAATACTTCAATGCAGTCATATTCTAAATTTCAGTTTAATATGAAAGTGTAAAACATACATTTAATTTAATGAGCAAGTTACTTAAAAATGTCATATTTGTATTTTTTCTATAAAAAAACAACTTGAAACCCTTTCTTCCACTTTTTCAGTCATATAATGAGTATAGTTACATTGAATAAAAAGTTGGTACAAATTAATTGCCTATTCCTCAAGGTTCCTTACACTTAAGCAAATATATGTTTTTTTTCAATAAATCTTTAAACATTGTCCTGGCCTGATTTTATAATCCATATATGTAACAAATGAAATACTTGTTAATCTCTACACTTCCATATTTTCTTTCAACTTGATAGGTAAGTATTGCCAGGGGATATTGTAAATTTTCAAATTACCCCAGACCTTCGCATACTACCCATTTTGCAACACCCCATAATGTTCTTATTGTGTTTATTGTCATCATCATTATATAAAAGGAAAACTATAATAAGGAGATCTAATATCGCTAATTAAAAAATAGGTATGTTGGGAGGGGAAATGCAATACAACTCAGGCTTAGCTGTGTTTATTTTAACTTTTCTAAGTGATATTCACGATAGTTACAGTAGAACACGTTTTATCATCAAGGTTGCGGAGATTATGTGGACCTATATTGAAAAAAACTCTTAATAACAGAGCAGTCACGGTGTTTATAGAGTTTGCCTTTATTTTTTCCTGCTGTTGCCTAAAAAGGAAAAAAAAGAAACACAAAACTCTGAGGTACACTTAACACAAAACTCTGAGGTACACTTAATACTAGACAAAATATTTTAAAAAGGAAAATTGACTATACAGAGTTTCTGTGTGATCCTATTCTTTTAATGTCAGAATAATAGGTAACTTTTCATGGGAAGATCATTTCACACACATCTCATAAAAATTGTTTTATAATAAAGTAATTTCAGGTCTTCATGAGATCAGTCTTTTAACTTTTTTTTTTTCTTACAGTCTATTTTGAGGGTCAAGAATTTGAAAACATTCTAATATATCATCCCCTATAAATCATGATAAGATGTTTTAAATGTCCTGTAATGATATCTCATAGAAAAGGGTTACTCCTTCAAGTATTAGATGCCTTCCAGGCATTCACTGTATGTCATACACAATATAAAGAATAACTCTTCATTCTTGAGATCACCAGGGGTAAAGCAGGAAAATTCTCTCATGTTTTCTTGTCTTTTTGAGGTACAATTTGCCTATAACAAATTTAAGTAAACAGCTCATTAGACAACCACAAACCTGATTAAATTACAGAACATTCTGATCACTCAGAAAATGTTCTCTTATCACTTTCCAGTCAGTCCTCTTCTCTGACCACACAGGGAAACCACAGTTCTGATTTCTACCACCATAGCTTAATGTTGCCTATCCTAGAGTTTTGTATGAATGGACTGTGAGAATATGTGCTTTTTTTTTTGTATATCTTCTTTCATTTTCATTGCAAAGTGGCATTCGACTCTATGGATATACCACAATCTCTTTATTTAAGACTGTTCATTTCAAATCACTGAGGTGACTATTGATAGCAGAGGCTAAGCAGAGCATTTGTAAGACCAGGAGGATACTTGGCTGACAGTAGATGTAGTGGTTGCCCCATTGTTTCCCGGGAACTAAGGGGGATATATATACTATTTGTTTCTGGCTATAGGAAGCAAATGTATAGCATACATCTGGAGGAAAGTTTGACTGCCTAAGCAAAATATAGCTTTACACCTAATATTTGACTCTTAGATTTTAAAAATTACTAATAATTTCAGGTAGTATCTTTATGTGCTATATTGATTATCTTAGTAATACTTTTCTTATGTATTGATCAAGAAAAAAATGTATTTTTGGCTATTCTACTCTGATTTTTTTTAAAAATATGTATACAATAACTTTCCACTCTTGTCTCTTTTGTTTACAATGACCTATAAAGTAAAAATATCTCCAGACATACAATTTAGATCAACTAATTTTTAAGGGGGGGCGGGGCAAAGGTAGAGGGAGAGAGAGAATCTAAAGCTCCCAACACAGGACTCGACCCCTGAGATTGAGAACTGAGTCAAAACAAGAGTCGGATGTTTAACTGCCTGAGCCACCCAGGCATCCCAACTGACTAATTTAACCTATGTACATTATTAAGCAATTGTAGGAAAGTATTTTAGATTCTGCAATATGTTCTGCATAAAAGAGTGTGTTAAAACTCTCATTTTAGTAAGTACATTAATGACATTGATAACATACTACTATTTTTTTTTAGAAAGATTGCCTAATATTTTGCTTCTGCTACAATGTGTCTTAAAGATATATGGTTGTCTTTTAAATTGTATAGGCTTTTAGAAACACCATGCTGTCACCCAGCCACCCCACACTGGGGAGGGTATGTGGTATGGTGAGCACTGTGAATTGTGTAAGACCCATTGAATCACAGACCTGTACCTTTGAAACAAATAATACATTATATGTTTAAAAAGAAGAAGACGATAAAGAAGATAGCAGGAAGGGAAAAATGAAGGGGGGGAAATTGGAGGGGGAGACAAAACATGAGAGATTATGGACTCTGAGAAACAAACTGAGGGTTCTAGAAGGGAGGGGGTGAGGGGATGGGTTGGCCTGGTGATGGGTATTAAAGAGGGCACGTACTGCATGGAGCACTGGGTGTTATACGCAAACAATGAATCATGGAACACTACATCAAAAACTAATGATGTAATATATGGTGATTAACATAATATAATAAAAAAAAAACCACCATACTGGAGATCTGCTCCACTCTTGTGTGTATTTATTGGTATGATGAAGGAAGGCATTATGATCCAAACAAATATCTACATACTTTAGAAAATCTATGAACTATATTAGTATAAATTAAACAAATATTTAAGTGAAAATGGTGATGCAAAGCAGCCTACAAGTGTACTGGAGTCTAATAAATTGGCAATCATAAGTTTTATTTTTTTTAAAATCATCATTTTAACCATTCGTATTGAACATAATTTTCTATTTTCTAATAAAAATGGCTATGTTTATTCAATTACACACTAAGACATGAGAGATTTAATGTGGAGAAGAAATCATTTCTAATTCATGTTAAGTACAAGGTTGCTGGAATACCAACTTGCTTTTATTTGTAAGATAGATATATTCCTCAACACCATATTCCTGGAAGGTATCAGGTGAGTATTAATACACCATTTACACTATGTACTATGTCTTGTGATAATATTAAAAAGAGAACATTAGTGTACCTTAAAATTATTTTATGATTATATAGAGAATATACAACATCTATCTATCTACCCATCTATCATCTATCTATATTGTGTTATTCATCTCTCATTAATTCTTTAAGCAAATATTTATTGAGCACACATATGCTAGGCCCTGGAAATATAACAGTGGGAAAGCAGTAGACAAAACATAAATAAATATGTGTGTTAAGTAGTGATATGAATTATGGAAAACAACTGGGTAAAATCAGAGACATAGGGTGAGCCTGGGGTAAGGGGATGTTTTTGCTTTCTAGAGGGTGGTGAAGCAGGCCTCCTGAGTAAGTGATATCTATGCAATGACCTTGAAGAGCGGGGTTGAGCCAGCACATACCTAGGAAACAGTTATCCAGGTAGATGGCATAACAAGTTCAAAGCCTCTGTGGTATAAAGAAGTTTGGCATACTTAAGGACTGAAAGAAAGGGAATGAACAAGGAGAAGATTGAGACTATTAAGTAATGAGTGAGGGGAACAGGGAGAAGTAATGAGAAATTATCAGACATCCCAGTGTAGGGGTTGCAGAAGCTATTGTACATGGATTCTGGAACCTAAGGAAGAAGTCTATACTGCAGATCAAAAGTTGACATTCATTATCATAGATAGAATTGGAATTTAAAGTATTGAAAATGGATGAGATCACCAGAGAAGGAAAGATAGAGAGGAGAAGATGTCCAATGACTGAATCATGGTTCAGAAATAAACTAAAAGCATAGAGAGGACTGAAGCTGAAGGCGTGAAAGACACTCAATAGGAACTGAGGCTTAGCTAGAGAACTGGCAACCCCTGCACATGTATGACCTGACAGGAAGCAAGCCAGAATAAGTTCCTTAAATATGTCTCCCCCATCCTCCAACCTCCCTCTATTTCATTCCATGAGTTGATCTCAGCAGGAAACAGAAAGCAGGAAGTTCAGTTGAAGCAGCCCATAGAGGTTAATCTGGGACAGATCAAGGGGAAACAAGAGAATAATAAATCTGTAGGGGAAAAGGGAGAGCATTACCTTGCATATACAGTGTGAAGAGTACATTGGATTTAACCAGTTGGTGATAATTTTAGAGAGTATGGTGGAAGGAGAAAGGACAAGGAAATTGAAGAAATGTACAAGAAAGCCGTAATAATAATAATGCAATATGCATTCTGGTGAAAGAAAGTGGGGGAAATGGGAGAGAGAGAGTTCAAAACAGTAGGGACAATAGATTTTAGATCCTGGGATAGCTGAAGAATTGCTGGACTCAGATTACTATCCAAAGTGATTAGGAAAGAAAGAAGGTGGTGGTAAGAGAGGATGATGTGCAACCTGGTTTAAGTGTATGCTGAGATCTATTGTATGACCATGGAATTACGTGGCTGAGGAAGACCAGAGAACAAAATAATTAGAGGAATTATTATAAAAATAATTATATTATTATATATTATAATAAACTTATATAATGATATATATTATTATAATGGCATATGATAACAATATATATCATTATATAAATATCATATATTTATATTGCAATTCTTAGGTGTTGAGATTTTCAAGCTAAGAGAAACCAAAGTACTGAAATTTTCAGCCATGTGAAAATTGGAATTACCAAGAATTAAGGATGTTGTATTAGAATGAGTGACTTGTATCTTTGTGAAATTAAAAAAAAAAAGTTTTATATCAATTAGTACAACAAGGTGATGTGAACATAATAGGAGAAACAAAGCTTAGAGATTATGCTGCGTGTGGAATGTGAATTCCAGATGTTACAGCTGAAAGTTTTGTGGAGTTCATGAGGAGTGGACTCAGGTGAAATATGGGATTTACAGACTGAAACCGGGTTTACGCAATTGGGCTTGGGGCAGCTTATGGTGAAAAATACAAGACAAAGATTTAGATCTGGGCAGGCTTAGTGCAAATGATGTCAGCCATTTTGTTGAGGTGAGGCTATGAGTCTGAGCGTGGAGAGAAAGAAAAATTCATTTCGTGAACCTGAAATGATCTTGACTCTCATGTTAGTGTGGAGGCCAAGAGTAGTGACGTATGATCAAGAAGTAGCTCATTATGGTACTTCTTTATAAATACATGTTTGTATGTATTCCTATAGTTCTTTCTGTAATTATTTCATACAAACAAAATAATAGTGTCGACTGATTAGGGGTATTTTCCAGATGCTGGTATTATTTGGGGTTATATTTTAAGTATTTTGCTTAGGAATATTTGTTAAATCAGAAACATTTTTCACTACTTTGTCACTATTTTACATATGATATTTTTTGAATAATAATTAAACATCAGGACTTACTCTCTGTGCCTTTTGAGGAAACAATCTGGCAACTATTTCTGATATAATTGTCTTTGAAAAGAAGGGTGAGTCAGGAATAGATAGATTTCTTGGGGGTAGAAATTAAAAGAAAGGAATCTCTATAACAGTGGGAGCCTTGGGCAGGCAAGGCAAGCTATCTGTCTCATTGATATTCTGAGTCCTGAACAGACACATGAATTTTCTTAGAATAAGCCTAAGGAAAACCTAAGAGCAGTGAAGTCATTTCATGGACCAGGATAGCTCATCAAGATCTTATCTGTCAATCACATCCATCCTCAAGAATGGAGGTACAGACATTAAGAATATATACTCTAGGAACAGGAATAGGAATTTGAGAATATAGACCTTATAAACCGCTGTGGAAGCAAGGGAAGTTAGGATTATGGTGGGATGTGTAGTTGATCCCGGGTCCATTTATGGTCACAAAAACAGTATTTTTCTAATTCCGATGTATTATTTTAGGATTGTGTAGGTTGACAAAAAAGACTTGGATAAACCAGTCTGGAAGCCATTCTACATGTGCTACTCGCTGCTGATTCTCTGTTCTTGTTATTTTTTTAAAGGAGGGGTTTGAAGAGGAGGGCGAGTTTGGAGCACCACTGACTAGACTTTTATCTATCTGTCCATGTAGAATTGGAACAGATGACTGTTGCATTTATGTATTTACTCCGTGATTGTTCTTTTTCTTTCACTTTAATTGAACCCCTAGCAAAAATGTATTGTGGTCTATTTACTAGGGAAATAAGTTTATTTACCTCAGAACGGTGTCTCTTCCACTCTTGGTGAAATATTTTTGAGTAATAAGCACATTGATAAAAGAAAGAAACATGATTAGATTTGACTGTATGTCTTTTATTATATAATTAATATTTTTTATATTACCCATTTATTTTTTATCATTCTACTTACCACTCTTTGAGTTTATATTCTTTAGTTATATTTTACTTGCTTGTAGTTTGTTTCCCCCAAAATAAATAATGTTGGCAAGGACACTGTTTTCCTTGTTGAGCTTTGTATGCTTGGCTCTTGGGATGAGGGGCAGCACCTGGGTGGTTCAGTTGGTAAAGTGTCTGCCTTCAGCTCAGGTCATGATCCCAGGGTCCTGGGATCTAGCCCTGTGTCGGGTTCCCTGCTCAGCAGGGAGTCTGTTTCTCCCTCTACCTCTGCCCCTCCCCCTGTTCAAGCTCTCTCTCTCAAGTAAAGAAATAAAATCATAAAAAAAAAAAAAAAGATCTTGGGATGAAAGGCAGACAACGAATGAATGAAAGATAAAGGAGTGCTATTTATTTCAAACTTTTGATCCAGAAATGCCCCCAGGCAGCATATTCACTAGCCAGGACTTCTTTCAGAAAACATTATTCACAAAGTTTTAACTTCTTCATGTCCTATGTTTTAAGGAACTAATTCTACTACAAACTCAATTCACCTAAATATAAGCCTTTGAAGTATTTCTATAAGAAACCCAATCCATTGGCGCCTGGGTGGCTCAGTTGGTTGAGCAACTGCCTTCGGCTCAGGTCATGGTCCCGGGGTCCAGGGATCGAGTCCCACATCGGGCTCCCTGCAGAGGAGGGAGCTTCTCCCTCTCCCACTCCCCCTGCTTGTGTTCCCTCTCTCGCTGTGTCTCTCTCTGTCAAATAAATAAATAAAATCTTAAAAAAAAAAAAAAGAAACCCAATCCACACATACCTATAAAATGTAAAGGTAGAAACCAGAGTTGAAAATGTGGTTCCATTATAAAAGAAATAAAATTAAACAATTTTTACATATACATTTTGTCTACAGTTTAGATCTTTTTATGTTTATAGCAGCAATGTCCAAAATAGCCAAAATATGGAAAGAGCCCAGCTGTCCAACAGATGAATATATATAATGGAATACTACTTAGCCATCAAAAAGAATGAAATCTTGCCATTTGCAACAATGTGGATGGAACTAGAGGGTATTATGCTAAGTGAAATAAATCAGAGAAAGACAATTATTATATGATTTCACTCATGTGGAATTTAAAAAACAAAACAGATGAACATAGGGGAAGGGAAGGAAAAATAAAATAAGATGAAAACAGAGAGGGGGGCAAACCATAACAGACTCTTAACTATGGGAAACAAACTGAGGGTTGCTGGAGGGGAGGTGGTAGGGGGATGGGGTAACAGGGTGATGGGCATTAAGGAGGGAACTTGATATAATGAGTACTGGGTGCTGTAGGAAACTGATGAATCACTAAATTCTACCTCTGACACTAATAATACAGTATATGTTAATTAAATTTAATTTAAATTAAAAATTTAAAGGGAAAAAAGAAAAAAAGAAAATGTTCAGATTATGTCACCATTAATTCTAAAAATAAAAGGATTATCATTATTGAATGCTCCAAACCTTTCTTTCTGTTGCTACCAGAAATAAAAGGGTAAGATCTATTTAAATATTATAATTCACATTTTGAATGCTTTGTTAGCCAAATTCCCATGATATTTATTTCAGTTTCTCCCCCAAACTGTGTACGTTGTGTATATGTGTATGTATCTCCATTAGTTTTTGGATCATGTCAAAGGATTATCCAAGATGACCTTGCTTTATATGATGATGAATATGATTCTAAGTATAATAATTCAGTTTTTTTTTTTTTTTAAGCACAAGATCAGAATAGAGTCCGGTAAAGTTACTGGTCTGGGTCACTTGTGACACACACTTTCCCAAAAATTACCGAAAAAATATAGGCATAAATTATATAATGCCCATTAACATTGGTTTGATATGGTGTAATAGGCAAACAGATTTACATGATGATGAAACTAACAGCTTCCTTAAATTCAAAATATAATGTAAGTCCATTTTATTCAAACAATCGTTTTCTTTAATAATTAAATAAGAAAGATTTCTGTTTTGAGAAGCTGTATTTTGAAAAATTTGATATAGTAAATCATTTACTTTGATAAAAATGGTCTATGATATAGAATATTAAAGATAAAATTTGATTTGATGTATGCACCCTCGTTTTGAAAACTCTATTGTAAAGTGCTATAATGTCTGTTGGTTTGACATTTGTTCTGAACTTCAAAAAATAACAAAGGTTAGAAGCATGTTTTGATATCACTAGAAAAAGTCATTGCTTAGTCACTGAACTTAGAAAGTCCAGGAAAAATTAATAAATTTAACAAAAAACCTGCATTTTCTAACATAAACTGAGGCAAAATCTCATTATATAAAAATGTTTAACCAAATGCCATGTAATATTTAAAAGTCATAAACACAAATTGTTAGATTTTCATGGGATCTACATGAAATCATACATGTTTAATCGCAGTAATAAATTATTTTACTCAGCCAAACTGGTTTTCCTTGCAAATTCTTCCTTTAACTTTCACAAAAATCTGTCCCAAATTTCAGTATATGTGCACATAGGTACGTACAGGGCCACATAACTGTTTCTCAGTATGTCCTGTGTATGACACTATCTTCACCCTGATCCAAAATAACACATTATTGTATTATGTATATGGAACTTCTTAGTCTTTGTGTGTTTATAGATGAAGGAATTGATTCACATAATTGCCTGGCAAGTATGAAATCCACAAGGCAAGCTGAAAACTCAGGCAAGATCTCGGTGTTGAAGACTTGAGGAAAATGACTTCCTCTCTGAGAAACTTCCAATTTTACTCTTAGGGGCTTCAACCAGTTGAATAGGGTCACCCATGTTCTCCAGGGTAATCTATTTTACTTAAAGTGAACTGATTCTTCATCACTGATTTTTGACCCTCCCTACATCTGTCTAGTGTTCGATCAAACTCCATACACCAGCCAAGTTGATATATAAAACTGACCATGACATATGCTATTTATATATTATTAATTTAAATATATTTCCCCTTACCATCCTTAAGACTTTTATTTAGTTTATGTGCTGCATTTTCCAGTTACTCAAAAATATTTTAAACATAGAATAAGGAAACAAAAGTATACAACTTTCCATATTTAAGTTTAATAGTTGTATAAAATGTTACATTATTCAGAAGTCATTTTTTTAAGGGCTGAATTCTGAATTGCATTTAACACCCATGTATTTAAGGAAAGGTAAAAAACTGTTTTCTCAGAGATGAAGATGTCAGGCTATTATAAAATATTTCAGATTCACTATAAATATCTTTTAGTTCCTTTTTATTTTTTATTTCTCTCATTTTAGTTTATTATACTCATCATAAGCCATTTCTAGCCAATCCTACTTATTTGCTTTCTCTTACCACAGTATATACAATTATGAGTTAGTTTATAAAATTAATCAAACAAAAATTAACTGCTTCCACATAGAAATACAATCCAAAGCTCAAAGCCATCTCCACAAAAAATTTTAGGAAAGCCCTTTCTTACTCAAACAGTACCTTTATGTAGAATTATTCATGAAGAATACACACATACAAATACCCACACTAAAATGGAATTTGCTATACCAACTAGTATGGAACTTGTTATACACACACATACACGAAGAAACACACACATGAAATAGAAGTTACTAGAATGTTTGGCAATTGTTCTTGTTTTAGTTGCCTTGAGGTGTTATAACAAAATACCATAACCTCAGTGGCTTACGTGTTTGACATTTGTTTCTCACAGTTTTGGAAGCTTGGAGGTCCAAGATCAAGGGGCCAGCATATTTGGTTTCTGGTGAGAGCCCGCTCCCTGGTTTGCAGACAGCCACTTTTTGCTATATACTTGCCTGATGGAAAGAGAGAGAGAGAGAACAAAAGAACAAAATTCTCTGGTCTCTTCTAACATAGGCACTAATTCCATCATGAGGACCTTACCCTTCTGAACTCATCTAAACTAAACCTAACGACTTCCCAAAGACCCCCACCTCCTAATATCATCCCATTGGGGGTTAGGGCTTAAACATATGAATTTGGGGAAGACACAAGCATTCAGTCCATAACGGTGTTCATTCCTCTATGTCATTTCTCCAACCTTCTCCACCAGGCAAAAACATGTATACATTTCCTGGACATTCTTCTCGATGTTTTCAGAGAGAATTGTGTACCTCTCACTAATGTTAATATTTATCCAAATAAGTAATTACATAGTTTTCCACTGCACTTACAATTGAATAAAAAGATGAGCTACTTTGTAGCAGTTATCTTAACTATATATGTCAAACTATGATTATCAATAGATATGATTATCAATATATTTTACAAAATCAAAATATGCAAGTATATTTATTTGCCTTCATTACTATTTATGAATATTGTTATTTACACTACATCATAAACTTGCCCTTTAGATCCTTGACTATAGTAGTTTTATATGGATGGAAAATAAAGACTGATGCTATCTTAGTCATTTTAATTCTGTCATAACACATGCCTAATTTAAATAAACAAAAATATTAAATAATTATGGAGACAAAAACCTTAAAGCATGTCTAGAAATACTCTTCACTTTTAGTAAAATCAGATAATTCTAGAAGTGTGTACATTTCCTATGGCTGCTAAATGTATAGTCATAATTAAAGACAAATCCTTTATTGTGATCCAATTGCTTTCAGTTCTCTTAATAGCAGTAACTAATGACAGCAATGCGCTCCATTTATTGGAGTCATGGACAGACTTGTTTCTCCCATATCTAGCTTATTTTTGGTGATGGTTGTTACATATTGACTCATTTTGGACCACAATTATTTAAATCGTCCTCAATTTTTGTGTTTCTTTACTGCAGAAACAAAAAGTAGGCTGAATTTTTTTTTCTAATAGTGCCATCTAAATAATAAAAAAAGATGTCTACTCTGCGGTCTTGCCCTGTATACATGGTCTTCTTTGCAAGTCTGCCCCACTCTTGTTCATTTTAAACTTGTACTGTTTCATAGAGATCCATTTTTTTCCAGTGGCTTGTTTTCCAATAGGTTTTTTTTTTAAACACTTCATATGTGCTGAAAACAGAAATGCAAATATTATTAGTTTATTTATTTTTTATCCTGCACAGGGAAATGAAGACAAGATGAAACAAAAAATATTTTTTTTCTACTTGGTCTTAATGGTTAATATAAATCAATACCTAATTCATTTACTTAGAAGACTGCATTCTACACTAACACATATTAAACATGGTTTTCTGTATTTCCATAGTGAGATAACAACATTTTTATGAAATTCCTTACATGGTGTTTTACCAATTTCTAAAGGATTTTTAATTACTAATTTAATTTCAGTGCCTTCTCTCTCCACCTTTCTGGATTACTGGGTTCCATAATTTGGAATATTCAGAACCTTAAAGCCAATCTTTCCTATCACCTCTCATTGAACCATAAATATAGGATTTATATTATTTCTTCATATTTCTGAATACTGGACTGAATAGCACTTGCTGTTAAGTGTTCATTTGTGGTGGGCATCAAATATCATATTTGTTCTTTGAAGTTTAGACACCAAATATCAGTTTTGCTTAATATTTGCTAAAATATTTTAACTTATGGAAATTTAGGTAACAAGTATTTGTTAAAAATAACTGACATCTTTTCCTTACAATTCTTTTGTGCTAAATCTACATTTGATTGTGCTTTAAATCTTCTCTGCCTCAGCTAATTCAGAGACTATGAGAATTGTGAAAATGTAGTGTATAATTCAAAGTTCATGCTGCATTTTGAGGGAAAGAGGGAGATTAATGAAGTCAAACTCTTTGTTTTAGGGGGAAAATGAAGCCTACTGAGAAATGCTTCTAAATGGTGCATAACTGTTTTATGAATCAGGCAGAATGAATTGGTGTAGGGTTATAAAACAATTAATGTTATTCATTGGGCCTAGAGTAGTAAAGTAAGAGTTCAGTGCTAATAACATTTCATCACTGGAAGCAGCAGAGAACAAGAACCTATTTATCACTGAGCTCTAACAGCAAGTACAATTTATGGCTGGAAGTTTTTGTTTCGGTTATGCTGATAGAACAAATAAAATGTGTGAAGAATTAATTTTCTGAAAGTCAGGTCAACAATGAAGATATTTAAAAAGGATAGGACAAAAACAAAAACAGGAAAGAAATTGCTTTAGTGCTTAGTCACACTGATGAACTGTGTTATCAAGTTAAATTAATCAATTCAGCAGTAATTTAAACATCTCTTCTAATTTTCAATGAATAAAATATAACATAAGTCATTGGAGATAATAGAAAAGACTTTTAAATATATATTCATTAGTTTACAGTGTGCAACATATAATGACTGGCTTCATTTACAGTATGCAGTTTGCTTGAGTAAATTACCAGAAGCATCAGAAGAAGTTGAAGCACACCCAACATTAAGTGGATACAGCAGACACTACTAATTATGAGAACATTTTAATATTTAGGAGACTGCATTATTCACTGGGCACAGAATATATGCAAACAGTCACATTACACATTTTTATGGCAGGACTGAAAACATTTTAATATTAAAAACAGAATGAGAACAACATTTTAGAAGAAACAAAATTGAGAGAAAAATCATAATACTTATTACCTCATTGCATAATGGTGCAAAGTTTATGGCCTGAAATATGAAGTAATTGCGTATCCTACTGCTTGCCTAGATGTGATAGGCTGAAAAGCTTGAGCTTATAGTGGTAAAAGAGATTTTTGGAGCAAGATAAAAATGTGTTAAATGCTGCCAAATCTGGATTTCAAGTCTCTATATCTAGATTTTATGTTATATAGTAGTCTAATTTGACAAAGTGATAATAGACTTCAATGAGAGGAGCACCAAATTATACTGGCTCTGAATAGAAAATCTCATTTGAAGATTCAACTACTCTCGTGTTTAGCTAGAGTATTACACTTTAATGAGAAACAGGCACTCAGATGCCAATCAGCAAGTCTAGACACTATTTCAATATTGTGTGACCAGATGAGAACTCTAAATTTGATTCTCATGTTCTGAGAATTAATATTCAGCATTCACGGTGTAATAGACTTCTGTACATTTCCCCTGTCCTGCTTTGAAAGAAAGGTATTTCTGCCTCTGTTCTTTTACACTGTTATCCACGGATGCTTTAATCCTGCTATATTTCTAATCATGGAATTCACTTGCTTAAACTTTATCAGTGGATTCTAATTATTCTCAGGATGCAGTTAAAAATCCTTAACGTTATCCACAAAGTGTTCCATCATTAGCTCCCAGTTAACTTTCCAGATGTATCTTCTATCCATATACAGCGATCGCCTTGAAAATATTTAAACACTGGTACATCACAGGCATGGAACTGCCAGAAGACATTCTAGCCAATATGCTAGGCATTATCTCTTACGCTTTTTGGATCTTGGGTGGTTGGAGGGTTTCTAGGGAGAACTAGGAATACATGAGGGGCTCAGGGTAAAGACGTTGATTTCTCTTTCCTCAACTATCCTCCTTCTGGGTTCTAGCTATACTAATACATCCTCTGACATACAGGTTTGTTAAACTCCTCGCAATCACTGGGATCTTCATATCTGTTGTTTTCTCTTCCTGAAAAATCTCTCCCAAGATGTAACATTTGAAATGATGAAAATGTAACATTTTCATCTGGCTAAGTATTACACATCTTCCAGGTCTCAAACTAAGTGTTACTTGATCTTCACCGCAGACTGGATTATTTTTTTTTTCTAGTTATTTTCCTCATATACTTTCCTGTACTTTGCTCGCACACACAAAAAGATCTTACTTGATACTATTAAAATAATTAATTATTCTTCCTCATTTTCTGACTCCAAATGTGTTTTTTTTTATTGGAGCTATAACTACCTGTATTCATAATTAAAAATGCCAATTTATGGAGTCCACTGTACAACCAGTTTATCATATTATTTTTGCTATGGCTCAAGCATTGACAATTTAACAAGATTCTTGGTGATTCTTAATGTAAATTACAATTTAGGAACTATTCTGCTTATGTTCACTCTATCTAAGCACCTCGCACCAAGCATAGCACACAGTTGGTACTTGAAATGTTACTGAATGAATGTTACAAATACACATCAAAACTAGTTCATTTATAAGAGTTTATTTTCAAGTGTCAGCTTGTGAATTTAGATAATATGAAATGAGCTGGGAATTGAGTTAGTGCTTGGATCTAACAAAACTTTATACTATATTGCAATAATCAGTGATTCCAAATCCTTCAATAGGAGAGTTTTTCTTGCTTCAAAGTTCCTGGGGGCAGATGCCATAAAATGAGCTGTAAATTATTGGTCAATATTAATCTTACCACTTCCTACATGCTTTTTTTTTTTAATTTTTCCTCCCCCTGCCTCCTACCCCCGCTCTCCCTCTTTCTCCTACACCTATTTATATGTTCCTTTGTCTTCCCTTACTAACTCCTCAACCAGTATGTTAGATTTCTGTGGTTCCCACCAGTACCCAAGTTGATGGTTTCAATCTCCTCCACACTTTCAAGCCCAGGAAAGTACTAAGGTAAATAATGTGTGTGAGAAACAGAACACTGAAAATTTAAAGTGATATACGAATGATGATTTCTGTTTTGATATATAAATCAGAGGACTACATTTTTAGTACTAGTGATGACCTTTTAATACTTACAAATCTATTTATATATTTATTTATTTTAAATATTTTATTTATTTATTTGAGAGAGAGAGGAGAGCGCACAGAGGGGCAGATGGGGTGGGAGATGAAGAGAGAAGGAATTCCAAGTAGACTCCACACTGAGAGCGGAGCCTGACGTGGATCTCATGACCTGGAGATCATGACCTCAGCCAAAACCAGGAGTTGTATGCTAAACCAACTGAGCCACCCAGGCACCTTTGTACTAAATTTATACAAGTCAAATAAGAGAGCATCACTTCCTGAATCAATTAAATTTGGAGTAACTAGATCTATATTTGCATCTCATAAGGCATTTTGAGGTTCAGTTAAGTTTTTTGGTTTTTTTTTTTAAGATTTTATTTATTTATTTGACAGAGAGAGAGATAGCGAGAGCAGGAACACAAACAGAGGGAATGGGAGAGGGAGAAGCAGGCTTCTTGCCAATCAGGGAGCCCGATGTGGGACTCAATCCCAGGACCCTGGGATCATGACCTGAGCCGACGCTTAACGACTGAGCCACCCAGGCACCCCGGTTCAGTTAAGTTTTAAGGTTCATTTAAGTTACTTATAAAGGCTTTATAAAATGTCATTTATTTTGACACATATAATCATGTCTTATATAGGCAAACACCAAAATAATTTTTTGGGTAAAACTATCATTCAACAAAAACCATGAAGAATACCTATGTATTGGTGAATAAAAAGTATAGAGTTTTTCCACTTCTGGGAATGTTAATGTAAAAACACTAGAATATTAAGTAACAAAAAACCTTAGAGACCTTCTAGTCTAAATGAGAATTGTACAGATGTGTATGAGGAACTTACGGATTTGGCCAGTTCAGTTACTTGCCCAACTAAGAAGCAGCAGAAATGAGATGAAAATGCACAACTCCTGACTCCCAGGGGAATTCTCATTTCATCACATGATGAAGGATTTATACAAACACTACCTGATTATCAAAAGTATCTCAAGCTTACGTCACTCATGGAGAATATGCAGAGCTAAGTCTGTTTAAGTTTCCAAACAAGGACCTTGGAGTTATTTTCCTATTATTAGATTTTGCCAAATGATAGACTCTTATCAAGCAATAGATTAGCTTAAATATCATGTTTCACTTTATATATATTTTTTTATTTCAGTATAGTTGACACACAGGGTTACATTAGTTTCAGGTGGACAACATAGTGATTTAACATCTCTGTATGTTATACCATGCTCCCTGCCAACTGTGGTTACCATCTGTCACCATACAGTGCTATTACAGTATCACTGACTATATTCCCTATCCTGTAACTTTTATTACCATGATTTATTCATTCCATAACTGGAAGCTTGTATCTCCCACTCCCGTCCTCTCATTTTGCCCATATCCCTTCCTTCTTGCAACCATCAGTTTGTTCTCTGTATTTACAGGTCTGATTCTGCTTTTTGTTTGTTTATTCATTTGTTTTGTTTTTAGATTCCACATATCAGTGAAATTTTATGATATTTGTCTTTCTCAGTCTGACTTACTCACTTAGCATAATACCTTCTAGGTCCATCAATTCTGCAGATGGCACCGTCTTCTTTTTTATGGCTGTATAATATTCGTGTGTGTGTGTGTGTGTGTGTGTGTGTGTGTGTGTGTGTACACACCACATCTTCCTTATCCATTTGTCTATTAATGGACATTTAGGTTGCTTCCATATCTTGACTACTGTAAATAATACTGCAATAAACATTGTGGTACATATATCTTTTCAAATTAGTGTTTTTGTTTTCTTTGGGTAAATACCCAGTAGTGAAATTGTTGGATCATATGGTATTTCTATTTTTAGTTTTTGAGAAAACTTCATACTATTTTCCACAGTGGCTATATTAATTTACAGTCCCACCAATAGTACATTAGAATTCCTTTTCCTCTACATCCTTGCCAAAACTTGTTATTTATCTTTTTTATTTAGCCATCCTGACAGGTGTGTAGTGATATCTCATTGTGATTCTGATTTACATTTCCATGATGATGAATGATGTTGAGCATCTTTTCATGTATCTGTTGGTCTTCTTTTGAATAATGTATATTAGGGTCCTCTGCCCCTTTTACCATATTGTGGGGTTTTTTGGGGGGGAGGTGTTGATTTGTATAAGTTCTTTATATATATCAGATATTATCCACTTATTAGATACATCACTTGAAAATATTTTCTCCCATCAGTAGTCTGCCTGTTTTGTTTTGTTGATGGTTTCCTTCTCTGTAGAAAATATTATTTTTATATAATCCCAATAGTTTACTTTTGCTTTTGTTTCAGTTTCAGAAGCTACAAATTTAATAAACATATAAACTATCCATATAAACAGTCACTTAAATGAAAATTGCCAGTAATCTATATGATATAAATCTTCTTTGTTATAGAGATCTACTCCTTCTTGTAAAAGATGGATGTGTTTCTTTTGACTAAAGTCAAGAAACAAAGATCATTAGCACTTTCTGGTGCTTATTTGAATACAGATATATTTCAAATGAATTTGTAAATATAGGCCCTTAATTACTGTGATGTAACTGGGATACACTTTCATTTTTATTGTTGTAAGGATTTATCCTTGGCCAAACTGATACATACTTTAGGGTAATGGTTTTCACATCTGTTCTATTAAGGACACTTACAAATAGAAAGAAATTTTGCTGTTCCTTCTAGAGGAATAGTCCAAGATGGAGTTAACTCACTAAGCCTCCAGTCAGAGAACTTGACATTAGATAATAGTCCAAATGACAAAAATACTGCAGAAAAGGTTACAACAACTTTGAATATTTTCCTTCTACAATATTTTTTTCTGGTTAAATTGTTAAGTTCCATTAAGCATCATCTTTAAGACATGTTTTTATTATGATGTTTTGACTAATAAAAAATAAATCCATCCTTACAATTATTATGATGTTGATAATGAAAAGAAAACTATGATGCTATAGTATAAATATTAATCACCATTGCAGGACTACAGATTAGTCTCTCCATTTTATTATCCCACATTTTAATACTAACTATATGTACAATGTTATTAAAAGAAGGACATTTCATTTTAAATGGATGTAAGTTGTTTTAGAAATAAACACACACACACACACACACAATGGGGGCACCTGGGTGACTCAGTTGGTTAAGTGTCTGCCTTTCGCTCTAGTTGTGATCCCGGGTCCTGGGATCAAGCCCTGCATAGGGCTCCTTGCTCAGTGGGGAGTCTGCTTCTCCCTCTGTCTCTTCCCCTGGCTTGTTCTCTTCTCTCTCACTCTCTCTCAAATAAATAAATCTAAAAAAAAAATAATAAACTACAATGTACACTTACTTGACTGCCTCAATATGTTGGTGATATAAATAATCAAAAAGAATCTCTAATCATATTTATTAATATTAAATTATAAACACCCATTCTATATAATCATATGACTTCAAGTGCTGTAACAGTTTTTGTGCTTGTGTTTATTTTCTTTCAGGATGTTAATGCTAATTCTTCACTCAGTAGATACTCCATTAATTCTCCTGATTTGAGCTTGATTCTGACAAGGCTGTTTTGAAATTCAGCTTGAAAACAAATCAGACGTTACCTTTGAGGTTAATGAATTCTTTAATTAATTCCTGTTCTTAGTTTTAGTCATTTCTTACAGTCTCTAATCTAGTGAAAGATAAAGTATTTTTGAGACTTAGGATGTCAAGAGAAGGGCACCCATCGTTAATTAATACCTGTCATGACTTAATGTATTGTTGGAGACTGCCAAGTGTGAGAAATCTCATTTTATTAAAAAATCATAAAATGGACAATTATGCCCTCATCTTGAAGTTATTCCTGGCCTTCCAGAGTATGTGAACAGAGGTTTTTGAGGATGGTCCCTGAGTCTGCATTATTTCTTTTTATAGGGCTCAAATAGTGAAAATTTTGCATTTGAGTGTGCCCATTTATGTATCTTAAATAACTTTTCCTTAAAATGAGAGTAAAACAGCGCATGATTATCACACCTTAGATTTTATTAACACTTAAGAAAATAACTTAAAAAACTAATGATGTAATGTATGGTGATTAACATAACAATAAAAAGATGTGGTATATATTAAAAAAAAGAAAATAACTTAAAATGGCAATGTTATGTGGTACCAGGGTGGATCACCATTAAGCATGTGGCTCTTGGGGGCGCCTGGGTGGCTCAGTTGGTTGGGCGACTGCCTTCGGCTCAGGTCATGATCGTGGAGTCCCGGGATCGAGTCCTGCGTCAGTCTCCCTGCTCAGCGGGGAGTCTGCTTCTCCCTCTGACTCTCATGATCTCTCTATCTCATTCTCTCTCTCAAATAAATAAATAAAATCTTAAAAAAATATATTAAAAAAAAAAAAGCATGTGACTCTTGATCTCAGCTCAGGTCTTCATGTCAGGGTCATGAGTTCAAGCCCTCTGTGGCCTCCATGATGGGCGTGGAGGCTACTTAAAAAAATTTTGAAAAAAAAAAAGTCATGTTATGTTGTTTGGATTAATAGGACCATTGTCAAATTAGATAAGAATTAGGTTTGTTTGCATTTTCATCTCCATATTAACAATAAATCAGTAATAAGATAGCCTCTATTGATTTGTACATCTTTGGTAAATTTTGTAATTATTTAACTATTTGGATTTGACTGTTTTAATAAAAGAAGTTTATTTTAGTATAGATAGGGAAATAACACTTTATGGTAACATACTATACTATACAATATGATATGATACTATGATATAAAATAAAATAATGGATTTGTCAACAACATATCTTATGAGTTTTTCAAAAGTTATAGTACCATAATCAGTATAAAAGTGCTCCAAAATACTGTTTCCAATAAAAAATTTTTAAAAACCCTGTAGTTGCCTCTTCCTGTGTAATGTATTTTATCAACTTTTTTGCTACTTTTCACTTTAAAGTTATTCATTTTAAATCACATGACAACTATTTCAATTTACTAAGCCTTTCTTTTTAGAGATTGAGTGCATATGTGTATTCAGATGGAAAACCCCCACAGCGATTACCAAAGTATTTCAAAAAAATTCTGTAAGAGTATTAGTGTTAGAGTAATTTTTATTGAAAAAAGTTCTCTATAACAGTCTCATGGTAATTATTACATGGTGAAGGAAAAGCTTTATTTTATAAGTCACATAGCTTCCTGTGTCCCACACATCTAATTGGTTCTTTACATTGGAAGCAAAATTACCTTTTAAAAATGCAAATTTAATAAGTTAATAATACCATTAAATTTATAAACTCTGCTTAAGTTCTCATTACTCATGAGCCCAAAACACACACCTACATGTTGGCCTATGAGGTCCAGTATTTTCTATTCCTTGTAAAACATTTTGGCTTTATGTCCTACATTTCCCTCTCCAGATGGCTGTCCTCTTGTTTTTACTGGCTTGATATGTGTTCCTCAAATATCTCATGCTCTTTTCTGCATTAAGGACTTTCATGTATATTGTTCAGCTCTTAGAAAGCCTCTCTGCAGAGCTCTGCTTCCCAAACATTTAGTTTTGTCTATTTAAATTCTAACAATTCTTTATATTAGGAGCTAAAAGTCATTTTTTCAGGAAACCTTCCCTTATCTTCCAAGTTAGTGAAGTGTGCATTATATGCTTTATGAGTAGTGATTTATAGTTTACTTTTATAACAATTACTGTTTGGTAATTTTCTTTTTTTTTTTTTAAGATTTTATTTATTTATTTGAGAGAGACAATGAGATAGAGAGAGCATGAGAGGGGGGAGGGTCAGAGGGAGAAGCAAACCCCCTGCTGAGCAGGGAGCCCGATGCAGGACCTGATCCCGGGACTCCAGGATCATGACCTGAGCCGAAGGCAGTCGCTTAACCGACTGAGCCACCCAGGTGCCCATGTTTGGTAATTTTCAATTTACTTGGGTGACTATTTGTCATCTGCCACTAGGCTATAAACTGCCAAAAGATAAAATTTATCTTTTTTTAAAAAGATTTTATTTATTTATTTGAGAGAGAGAAAGTGTGAGGGTGCACAAAATAGGGGAGGGACAAAGTAAGAAGCAGACTGAGCCTGAGGATATGGGCTCGATCCCAGGACCCTGAGATCATGACCTGAACTGAAGTCAGATGCTTAACCAACTTAGCCACCCAGGTACTCCAAAATGTATCATTTTTCTCACATTTTTATTATCAATGCCTGGCCATAAGAGGTGCTAAATAAACACATGCTAAATAAATGAATTAATGGGTAGTGGAGTCCATAAAATTGCATAAGTTTATATTGAGATATTAAGAAAGATTCTTAATAATACAATATCTTTGAATATCTGTAGTATCTATAAAAAATGAGCTGCTTCCAAACAAAATTCCACTAATTTAAACTGGTTGTGAGATCAAAATCTCATTACCTGAACTAAAATAAATTCACAAATTGCATATAAATCTGTTGTATTATACCTAAACTTATCTAGCCCAAGCATACCGGAATAGTTACTTTCCATTGTTCGTTGATTTTGTTTTCTGTTGTTGGGGATTACTTATTTATATAGATGATTCTCATGGCATGGATTTGAAGCTATACTAGTAAATTCTTTAACATCACGTTCTGACAACTTCTAGGAATATGAACCCACTGAAATTTCCAGCCTTGACTTCTTATTTTACATATAAAGAAAATGAATGTTGGGATAGTTTTCATTTACCCTCAACCAAAATAACTTATTTGAAGCTGGGTATGTCAGAATCCCTTGCGGGGGGCAATTTCCAACTGCATATTTTTTTTTTAAGATTTTATTTATTTATTTGAGAGAGAGAGAGAGACTGAGAGAGAGAGAGAGCACATGAAAGGGGGGAGGGTCAGAGGGAGAAGCAGACTCCCTGCTGAGCAGGGAGCCCAATGCGGGACTCAATCCAGGGACTCCAGGATCGTGACCTGAGCCGAAGACAGTCGCTTAACCAACTGAGCCACCCAGGCGCCCTCCAACTGCATATTTTAAGACATCACTCTGTTGAGGAAATTTTGAAATGCAAAGCATCCCTTAAATGATGTGTTCCATCCCACCTGTAAACCTTTAAAAGGATCATTGCAAAAGTGTAGCACTGCTACTGTTGGAAGCCTGTCAGACTTCTTATATGTTTCATGGTTGCAAATATGTTGAACACTACTGACTTAAATAGAAGACCTACACTATAAGAGAAAGGCAAGGAATTATGGGAAACTACCACACTCTCAACTAAATATTTACTAAGCAACCTTTCTTTTCCTATTCTGCTATTGCTATCATTGTATAAACCTTTAGATGATTAATAAAAAGGATTTATCACTATCTCTGAAGCCTCCATGATAACCAAAATTTATTTCTTTTCAATTTTAACATGAGTTCTCTTGGTTTTCTCTGATTTTAAAAAACAATGAATACTATATTCAGTAGAAGGAAAAATAAGACTCTAAAACTCAAGGAAATAAGAGGAGTTATCCATAGCTTTTATTTCAGCCACAGTCAAATCCACTCTGAAGGAATGCCTGCTCAGAATTTGTGTTTGTCTTTTCAACTGAAGAACTTTAAACTGGAGATGCAAGTGATAGATGGGTAAGACTTTTACATATTTATAGCATGCTGATTGGAACTAATTACAGAAGCACATAAATGTGGAATTTATTTTCAATAGAGCTGGAATCAAATTTATAATACCATTTGCATTCAGTTGAACTTGACAAGGAACGTTTCTCCATTTTTAACATTGAAAAAATATTTTTTTCTCAACCAATTGCTAAATGGCAGTTTTTAATTCCAAATTCAACTTTGATGTTTAGTTGACATGAGAAATCGAGAAAGTAAATCAATTTTTCTAATCAGGAAGACACATAGAAATATTAATGTTTACTTCAGAATTTTGACATTTACACCACAAGAAGTTTCAAAGTCTTATTTAACAGGGAGTCTAATACACATTACATTTCTTCACAAATATGTTAGTTCTTTCTCTTCAGCCACGCTGTTTGCTTAAACTTTCTCATCTTAAACTTACATTTTTTCTTGTTATTATTTCCAGTGAAATGTGAGCAAAAGTGATTTGTCTCATTTCCAGGTGGACTATTTTATAAATATAGAGGATGCTCAGTGTCATTTTTTCCCCTTTTGAGGCAATATTTCTAATAGTGGGTGGCTACTTTGTGAGGATGACAATGACACAGATGAGAGACCATAAATGACCCTTTTATATATGTGACTTGAGTGAGAAATTGAGAAAGAAAAAATAAAAACAAACAACGTAACCGCTGAAACTTTACCGACAGTGTTTGGGGTTCTTTGTTATTGCCCCATAACCTAAACTTGCCTGATTCATACTCTTTTCAAGACTATGACAAAAATGTGGCTGAAAATGTAAAACTTTGCTCAAAAATCCCCCAAAACATGTTTGTATAAAATATCCATTTGTTCTCCATTCCAAAAGATGACTTTAGAGAAAGTATAAAGTTTGCTTGTTACTTATTATTAAAGTGGCTTATAGAAACCTTTCCAGTATAATTTTAATAAAACTTGGTGTTTAAATTGTATTTTTTAATCTGATGTGTCAATAATCATTGTATTTCTGTATATATGTATATTGTGTAATTAAGGACCTCATAACTTTCAAAATGCCACACGTTTATTTTGTAACGTTTATTTTTTGTGATAAGTGCAGCATATTAAAACATTCCATTTTTTCATTTCACATATCTCATTCATAGTATAGTTTAACACCATTAGCTTTTACATAGTTCTCTTATGTATGTATTATTAAAATTTATTGAATAAAATCTCATAAGTTAAATTAGTTTCTATCAATAGTCACTGCCTCACAAATACCCCTACCTTCCTTCTGCCCTGTCTTTCTGATGTATCCACATAGCATACCCACGGCCCTGGTTATTATTTCCAGTTGTCCTCTTTCTCTGACTTGGGGAGCTTTTTGCTAAGTGAGCAGCACAATAAACGAAATATAAATCAGCAACCCTATCTGGATGCTCAACAATTAAGAGAAATTTTGCTACATTTTTTCGGTCATTTCTTGTCCTACTTTTCTAAAATAATTCGGGCATATATCTTCTCCATTATTAAATCTCATTTTTAAGCCCCCTTTTCCCCCTTTTCTCATACATCAAGAAACTAGATACTAAGGAAGAAACTTTCAAACTCCAGATGCCAAACCTATAAATCTACCTGCATCCTTACCTCTTTCTTTCCTCCTGATTCAAAACATTATGTGTGATTGCACTTATCAAAGATGGATACTTTAGCACATGCAATACACTCTATCTGCTGCTACCTCTGAATCTGCCCTACGTTCCATTTGCTTCTGTCTGGTCTAGATCCTCATTTATCGGTTATCTTTTCTTTCTCGTGCATGGACATTGTCTCTCACACCTATGCCCTTCTCGAAGTATTCAAAGGTGACTTAGAGTTAAATAAAAATTAAATAGTATAGTACATAAAGAAAGTCTGCCACATTTTTATTTCTGAAGATAATTAAGATTAAATTACTATAAACATTTGTCCCATTTAACATGAAAAAACACATTCTCATTTGCTAAGCTAGTGAGTTTAGTTACAAAATCTTTTCATTTGTAAATTGCAATAAAGATGACAAATTTAAAATTTACTATTAGAGAAAAGAACCAGTTCATTTAAGCCCCTTTAAATGTATTTTCTTAGCTAAACCATCAAACATGGAAAAAATCACTAACCTGTCTTTGTGTTACCCATATACTCTCATTAGTCCATCCAGTGTATAGCACATTTTCTCATCACTACGTGGGATCTTGTACTTCATCCTTGTAAAGAAAAGTGTTTCAAGGAACCTTAAACACATCGTACTCTTTTTTAAAAAAATTGTTATTGTTATGTTAATCACCATACATTACATCATTAGTTTTAGATGTAGTGTTCCATGATTCATTGTTTGTGCCTAATACCCAGTGCTCCATGCAGAACGTGCCCTCTTTAATACCCATCACCAGGCTAATCCATCCTCCCACACCCCTCCCCTCTAGAACCCTCAGTTTGTTTTTCAGAGTCCATCGTCTCTCATGGTTCGTCTCCCCCTCTGATTTCCCCCCCTTCATTCTTCCCTTCCTGCTATCTTCTTTTTTTTTTCTTAACATATATTGCATTATTTGTTTCATATGTACAGATCTGCGATTCAACAGTCTTGCACAATTCACAGCGCTTACCAGAGCACATACCCTCCCCAGTGTCTACTCTTAAAGAAGGCAGAATAGCAATTGCAATATATCCCTTTGGATGTTAGTCAACTACAGGTCTCTTTTTCCCAGGCAAAGTTCATTAAGAATACCCCCCAAAAAACATAATGTGACTAGGTTAATTTGAAAAAAAAAAATTCCCAGGTTCTTCAGATAAATGCTACCCAGCAACCCCACCCCTACTCCCATTTATAACAGAGTTGTAGCTTTAATTTATCTCTCTCCTTTGGAGACTTTGACAACTTAAAAGATTATTTTATTAATCTTATATTAAAACAATCAATCCCCTTACTGTATTCCTATAATATCAGATCTTTAAAGACAGAAATTTTGTCATATTGGTTCATATATACAGATAATAAGAACTCAAAATATACACAGAATGTAAGAATTCAAAATATCTTTGTGCATGAATTTTATTCTACTTCACAAGAGCTAGTAATGTAATATCGATAATGTAAAAATATTTAGCAACTTTATGTGATAGCCTCTGTACATATCAGCAATATTTTATTTTATTTAAATATTTAGCTAATTATTGTGATATCCTCTGTATATCATATAGGCAATATGCTATTGAATTATTTACAGAGTTTAAATTCAAAACTCTTATTATTCCCAGAAAATATTACTTTAAATATCTCAAGCAAGGATGGATGTATCCTAATATAACATCTGATACATCTCAAATATGTTAGTCCATTCTGGGCAATAACAGCTTGGAAATAAAATCTATAATATAGTTATTTTTGTCTGATACTTAAATGTCTTTATACACACTCTGTATTGCACAATGTGAATAGTTCGGCGGGGGGGTTGCAGGCATTCATGATAAACACAGCCTTGAAAGAAAGTTAGAAGAAAGAAAGGAAGAAAGAAAGAAAGAAAGGGAGAGAGAGAGGAGAGAGAGAAAGAAAGAGTGAGAGAGAGAAAGAAGGAAAAAAGAAAAAAGAAAGAAAGGAAGGAAGAAAGAGAAGGAAGGAAGGAAGGGAAAGAAAGAAAGGAAGGAAAAGAGAAAGAAAGAAAGGAAGGAAGAAAGAGAAGGAAAGGGAAGTAAAGAAAGAAGGAAGAGGGAGAGAGAACGAAAGGAAGGAAGGAAGAAAGAAAAGGAAAGAAAGGGAAGGAAAGAAAGAAGGAAGAGGGAGAAAGAGAAAGAGAGAGAGAGAAATGTGAGTTAACCAACAAAACAAGTATGGATAAGAGGAAACCTCAAGAAATATGTCTACAGGCTCAGTTTAAACAAACTTACTGTTCTTCTGCATCTAAATTTTTCATATATATGTCTGTTACTTTCTGACTTTTAGTTTTATAATTTTGCTTTGCTCCCCATTCTTCTGGATCTTGAGAAAACAAACTCCATCCCTGGCATTGATGTTTTGTTTACCATAGATCAACCCTAATGATACAGTTCTCAGTGTTAGGTGCAAAACCTGTTAATATGGAATTTGACTTGATTGCTTTTTTTTGAATTGGTACTGAAGTTTGACATTACTGACACAGAAATATATAGTGATTACTCAATCTTCAAAAAAGAGAGTGTTCATTCTTGAGACTCCTAATTTATTTGAAGGTATAAAATTGATCAGGTATCAAATTTGGTGTATCTTATATCACAAATTCCACAGGATAAAGTGAATATAGAGTGTTTTCCAAAACATTTAAGTACAGATTGAATGGAAATCGGAAAGATGTTATTTATTACATTGAAAATCAGGAAACAAAACAAAGCAAAACAAAACAAAACACAGCCTGGCCTGATTTTGTAAGGAATTATTCTTCTGTTGGCTATGTTCCAGTAGATCGATTATACCCATGTGGAAATCCTACCTACAAGATTGTGGAAGATGGATATTTATTTACCAAATCAGTATGGTACATTATTATATTTCAGATTTTAAAAGTTTCCTCTTAAACATTAACAGTGTGTGAAGATTCACTGTTTTTCAAGGAAAATACAGGTATTGTTTTAGCAGGTGGATTAGTTAGGTATGAAAAATAAAACTTCAAAAGTTCAGTGGTTTAACTCTGTAGAGTTTATCCTTATTCTCACTTTCATTAAATGAGGATGGTTCAAGGCAATGAGTGGACTTCCATTTGATGATCTAGGGACCAGAATTCTTTCCATTTCTTAGTGCATCTAGATCCATAGCATTCAATGGCAGATTGACAGAGAAGAGTCTGAGAAGCATGACCTATTTCCTACATGCTTCGACATAGGAATTTAGTGTCCAGGGACCTGGAATGTCTAGTGCAAGCTGGAGACCTGCTTCTCATCTAACACATCAACTATTATTAGTCTAAATAACATTGTTTACCATTTTCTTTTAACAATAATAAATGCTACTTTGGTTAAGTTTGGACATTATACCACAGGTCTTTTATTAGCAAAAAAAAAAAAAAAAAGTTCAATTTGGCCTTAATGCAAATTAAATTACTATCTTGGTTCCAGGTGGACAGAAATAATTATTGATATCTATCTGACTTTTGTCTGCATCTGACTCTTTTTCATCAAAATTAAACGTGGAAATGAAAGCTTTGCTCTCAAGGGTTTATTTTTCCTCTTAAAATAAATGACATGAATTACTTCTCTTTTCAGAATTATCTTTCCCCAAGTGTTGCTGATGGCTTCTTTTTAAAATGCTTTGCATTAGCAAGTGCCATCCAAATGAAAAGCCTATTTCGACTTGACATTAATTTTACACTCAGTGCATAATACTTGACCTTGTCATTAGGTCAGCTACAAACTGCCATGACTGAAATGTAATTTTTCTACTACATTGCTATTTGTCCTCTTATTTGTACCCTGAGGTATACAGGTGCCCTCTACTGTCATCTTTGTCCCCTTGTTATATTGCTCTTTTACTCATTAGTTCTCATCACTAACATACCTTTTGTTTATAAAAGAAAAGTTGCTTCTAAAATAAATATACCAAATTTATTCTCCTTTTATTTCCTAACACAACAAACAAGCAAACAAAAAACAAACTTTAGTAGCCAAAACACTCAGAAGTTTATGATTATGAAGGTCACCTATCCAGTGACATTCTATAAGCAGGTAAATAGCACCATGTGTGTTCCCTCTTCCTTTGCTGTGGTCTCCCTTTCAGACTATGTTTTTTTATACTGTAATATGATATGAATGTTGTTTCAGAATTACCTATTTTGAAACCATCTCTGTAAGAATAGCTAAATATGGGGCGCCTGGGTGGCTCAGATGGTTAAGCGTCTGCCTTCGGCTCAGGTCATGATCCAGGGTCCTGGGATTGAGCCCCACATCGGCCTCCTAGTTCAGCGGGGAGCCTGCTTCTTCCTCTGCCTCTCTCTCTGCTCATGCTCTCTCTCTCTATCTATCTCTGTGTCTCAAAGGAATAAATAAAAATCTTTTTAAAAAAAAAGAATAGCTAAATATTTCCTATGGTTCATACAAATACCTTTACATTTCTCTGCCTTTCTGACAATTGTATCTCTCCAAATTGAAAACTAGATAACATTAATTGCAAAGGGACAATGACAAAATTTTTTCTATAATATAGGTATGCCTTTTTAAAGGGTCAATATAAAATAACAATAATGAGAATTTGTTGTGAAGTTGAATTTTCTATAAAATGGCATAATTTTGGAGATAATGATGGGATCATGTTTTCTGTAATTCAAAAAAACAGATCCAATTAAAATCAAATTATAATACTATAACATTAATACCAATTTTATGTAATTAAACTTTTAAATTAAGTCCAAAATATATATCATTCTTTTGTACCATCTCTTTGAATAGTCAATAACCTTCTACTTGCTGTGTATGGCTAATTGATTGTCCCTCACTTGATATTCAACTAAACCTTCTTTGAGGACTACATTTTCTCTGGAAGCGTTGGCCATTGAACACCATACAGATATTTGCGATACCTGTCTAAATGTATGGTGATTGTGCAAGAAGAAGAGGAGGACAAACAGAAGGAGAGAGAGGGAGGATAGGAAGAGGAGGAGGAGAAGAAGAAAGAAGAAGAGGAAGAAGAAGAAGAAGAAGAAGAAGAAGAAGAAGAAGAAGAAGAAGAAGAAGAAGAAGAAGGAGAAGAAGGAGAAGAAGGAGAAGAAGAAGAAAGAGGAGGAGGAGGAGGAAGAGGAGGAGGAGGAGGAGGTGGAGGAGGAGGAGGAGGTGGAGGAGGGGGAGGAGAAGGAGATGGACAAGGAGGCAGAAATTAAATGTGTCCACTTAAATTTAGGATATAGTGAATAAAAAAATGAGAAAGTTTATGGCAGAAATAAAAAAGAATAATCCTAGGAAATTATATCTGAGACTGTACTGTTCTTTTTTTTTTTTCCGGAGTGGAGACTATGAGTGCTTCTATCCTAAGTAGGAAGTTAGTCATATTAGTTATTAGTTATTTATGCAGTTTTTTGCTTGAGGCTATCCTATAATTTGGTTTGATTAACCCCATTTTCATGATAAATACTATAAGCTTGAATATAATTTTGCAATTGCTTTATATAACTATTAATAATAATAATGAAAAGAATTTTCATGCAAAATTATTTAACATTTAGGAACCACCTTAAAGTATATTATATTATATTATATTATATTATATATGTTATGTTACATTAATTGTTACTGCTGCCCTATCCAAATTATCTTCAATAATTTGAGCAGTTCACTAAGAAGCAGCTGAGTAAATGTAAGTTAGATAAATAATTGAATTTATAAGTCAGTCAGAGAAAGACAAACACCATATGATTTCACTTATATGTGGAATTTAAGAAATGAAACAAACAAGCAAGGGGGGAAAAAAGAGAGACAGAGAGGCAAACCAAGAAACAGACTCTTAAACTTAGAGAATAAACTGATGGTTACCAGAAAGGAGGTAGGTGGGGGGGATGGGTAAAATGGGTGATGGGGATTAAGGAGTACACTTGCGGTGAGCACTGGGTATTGTATGGAAGTGTTGAATCAGTATACTGGACACCTGAAACCAATATTACTTTACGCTAGCTAATCAGAATTTAAATGGAAACTTAAAAAGAAACTCCCATCCATTGCTGTTAGGAATGCAAAATGGTACAGCCACTTTGGAAGACAGTTTGATGGTTCCTTACAATACAAATATATTATTACCAAACAAGAAAACAATCACAATGAGATACCATTATATAAATATTTGAATGGCTAAAGTTAAAGACAGACTGACAACACTGTATGTTGATGAAGATACGGAGCAACTGGAATTTTCACTTGTTGGTGAAAACATAAATGGTACAACCATTTTGATAAAAGGTTTGGCAATTTTTATAAAATTAAACATA
Organism: Neomonachus schauinslandi; assembly: GCF_002201575.2. NCBI lineage: Eukaryota > Metazoa > Chordata > Mammalia > Carnivora > Phocidae > Neomonachus > Neomonachus schauinslandi. The sequence goes on along the minus strand of NC_058405.1, from coordinate 21,499,701 downwards.
ATCCTACCTATGATGAAGTAATTGTAATTGTAGATGTCTAATCAAGAGAAATAGAATTCTTATGTTCACAAAAATATTTGTATAAAAATGTTCATAGTAGTTTTGTTTATATTTACCCCATCTAGAGATAACCCAAATGATGACCATCAACAACAAAAATATAACAATATGAATAGTATACATTTAATTATAAACTGTTTTCACATTCCTGAGTTGTAGCAAAAAAATAAAATATAATTGGAAGTATATGTGAAATACTGGTAAAAATATTTTAAATGTGTAGATCTTTTTCATAGTCTCCTGTCAATCACATAAATTCTAAAGGAACCCAAGTATGTGCAAACTGGAATGAAAATCATAAATGAAGAACAGTTAACAATAAAAAGGAAAAGAAGTGATGATGGGGATGCTGAAGAAAGCTACATAATTAGGAATTAGAATATTCTCATTTGCAAATAACTTCCTTTGACTCTCTTCTTCTTCACCTTCAACCCTTAAAAGATTTAGTGTCCTATTCCAAACATATAGATCCCTACAGTGTTTAGTCTGTATTGAAAATAGTGTTCATAAAAAAGTTTAAAACACCCTATCAGTCAATGTGGTACAAATCCATGATCTGCACACTAGATACAATGCAGAAAGGAGCTGAAAACTGGGGGAAAAAAAAAAAAAAAACTGTTCCTAAGCAGAGCCATGGTGAGGTAAAGGAGACTCAAAATTAAAAATTCAAAAGTGTCAAGGAGCAAAAATAAAATTAAAACTCTGGGTGAGTTCACTGAAGATGTCAGTCTAAAGAAACCACGATGAAGGTTGCAAACACAAATACATATATGTACCAAGCTGGCAACCTCATGGAGGAATGCTGGCTGGGGTTTGAAAATAAATAGCAGCTGGTCACCGATTTTAATGTTCTGAGAAGCAATCAAGAATGGTGAGGACTGTGGCCCACAGGAGATAAAGTGCATGCATATCCCAACTAAAGGAGGCAGAATTTAAGCAGTCCAGCTAACCACTGCCCTGTGGGAATCCAGATTCACTGCAGGCGCATTTTCCCGTTTTCCAAAAGAAATGAAAAGTGTTAAATTTTTATGAAATTTATAGATTTAGGTTTCACAGATTGAGTACATGTCCATATCTAGGTATGTGTACATTTCAGTCCCCCAGCCAAGCCTGGTAAAAATATTCTTCTGCTCATTTACATGGAATATGGAATCATAAGGAATATGTCCCTTTCAGATACTCTTTGCAAAGCTTCTGCCATTGCCACTTGGCTTCTCTTCTTGCAATTTTCTCTTTGTGTGCCATGAGCCCTCACACCTTCAAAGTGATGACATAACAAGAAGAGTAGCTCATTGTCAACTTAAGTTTCTTTAGTCAAAGAGTCATGTTCAGACTAAGTACTTCATTTTCTTTAGCATTCTTAAGTTGCATCCTCAAATATACCAGAGTCAACTACACGTTTATAAGGAATGAAATTTAAAATTTCACATTTTCATATCTGTTAATAACTACTTAAGTTTACTCTTTTTAAAAAATATTTGGGAGTGTAAGATTGTTTCTCTATGCTCATGAAATGCTGGATGCTCATACGTTGATCTTAATACTTCCAATGCTGTTTTGAGATTATTCAATTTTAATCTCGTGGTGGACAAGGATCATACTCTCATTCCTTGCATTGATCCCACACAGAGTTGGTTTCTGAAGTTATCTCTTAGGCTCTCCTTCAAGTCAAACAGAATCTAAACAACATTTCATTTTATTTATATAGATATTGGCTCTATAATTGACACAGGATTAGTTTTGTAGACCTTTAGAATAAAAAAAAATAAAAATTACTATATTTGAAGCTGCAAGTATCAAAAAATCCAACAACAGGAATGGTAGTATGGCAATTCCAGGTATGGTTAATTCCATGTCTAAATAAGAATGGAGCCTTCAGTTCTTCCCTCCTCAGCATGTTGATTCTGTACAAATAATTTCAAGACGGCACTCCCATTTCAGTTGTCACAGGTAAAGGACAGGATCAAGAAGCAGACCAAAGAATATTCCTATCTTTTATCTCCTTTAGGAACAAGAAAAACCTTTCTTAGATTGCTTTTTGGGAATTTTTCTGTACGTCTGAATGCCACAATTTTGTCAGTTGCCCTTACCTAAAACAATCTTTCACCAAGAGAAATGAGACCGCTATTTTTGGAAAAAATTGTTTCTTAAGAGAGGCAGAAGAACCCTTGAAAAATACAGCAGATTGGAGGCTTGTGAACAATTTTGGAGTTCTAATAGCATGGAAGATGTCTAGGAGATTACTATAAAGAGAAAACCAAGGAGGACTGCCAAAAACAAAGACAACTCTGGCTGTTTTCCCTTGAGAACTTTGCTCCTTAATTGGAAAACTTTATGTAAAATAGTTTTTGCTATAGTCTATCAAGTATTAGAGTAGCTAAAAATCTTCCTCAGTCTTGACCACAAGTGAGCAAAATTTCTATGTTCCAATTTAAATTCACAATTTTCTGATGAGGTATAGTTAAGAAGGATTTAAATTAAGACTTATCCAAGGACATTTTGGCTCTACAGACTTACCAGAAGAAGATATCACTTCTAATAAACTGGGCCAGGAATTATTTTATCTAATTTCTCCCAAATGTGCCATTTTTGGAAGAATTCCTGGTAGAAGCAATATTAATAATCACACTGCTAATGTTGTAATAGGTTGGAACTTGTGTATAATGGCTCCAGGGAAGATTAACTCTTTCATGTCTCATTACACAAAGAAGGTGTACGGATGTCTTTTGAATGTGGGCATTATTTCTTTCTGAATTCAGTTTACCCATCAATAAAAAGGATAATAATAAATACTGTAATTATTGTTATGTTAAGTGATACATTACTTTTCTAGGACAAAGAATAATGCCTGACAAACAACTGGCACTGTATATATAATTTTCATTTTTCAACAATCTCCAAAAACTAGGATCAAATTGCTTCCACTTTTATATGTCAGTGAATTTTATTTCCATATGTTATTATTTCCACATATTAAAAAATGCAGTGTAATGCTATGCTATGGAAGATAATTGTATTTTTATTATTCAAGATATTCAGGTATGATGTAGGTACTATTCATTGATCTGATGCATGCTAGTATCTCACACCATGTTAGAATTCTTAAAAAGCTGAGATTTTATACTTTGAGTCTTTTTTTAAAAAGATTTTATTTGTCAGAAAGGGTGAGAGAAAGCACAAGCAGGGGGAGTGGCAGGCAGAGGGAGAAGCAGGCTCCCCACTGAGCAAGGAGCCTGATGCGGGACTCGATCCCAGGACCCTGGGATCATGACCTGAGCCAAAGACAGACGTTTAACTGACAGCCACCCAGGCATCCCTATTAGAGTCTTTTTTAATAATTCTTTACTCTAAGTAATATACTAATGGATAGGATGACAAGGGAAGATGATGCTAATTTCCTTTAAGTAAATGTATGGTTGCCTAAAATATTTCATGGTTTTAATATCATATTATACTACTGGAACAAGAAAACTAATCAAGAATAATGTAATTCACAGTGGTGCATTAATCCACGTTTTATATATTTTACTTCGTGAGTTCCAGAATGAGGGTATTTTCCAATTGTCAAAGCATTATTTTATAATATACATCATAGAATTAGTGTAGGCAAATATTCTTATTTCCCTTTTCTGGAGTTATCACACATATAAAGTCTACATATCTTAAATGTGCAGCTCATGTAACCAATACTCAGATCAAGATTGTGTAACTATTACCCAAAATGGCTCCCTTATGCCATATCCTAGACAGGATCATACCCAATTGTAAATGCTAGTCTGACTTAAAATCATAGATTAGTTTTGCCTATTTGTGACTTAACACAAGTGGAATCATACAATACAAACTCTTTTTTTATCTCACTTCATTCACCAACATTATATCTATGAAATTCATCCACAATATATCTATAACAGTAATTTGATCTTTTTCATTTCTGCATAGAATTCCAAGATAGAAAGTTAGCACAATTAACTCATTCTACTGTTACTGGACATTTGAGTTATTCCCAGTTGGGGATTCTGAGTAAAACTTCAATCCATCTGTTATGGTGCATTTCTATTGGACATATGCTATGAAAGAGAAAGCTGATTCCAAGTGTATGGATGGGTTCTGCAATTTTTTTTTCAAACAGATACTAGCAAAACATTTTCTTCATAATGGTTTTACAAATTTTTGTTCTCACCAGCAATATAGTATCCTCTCCATTATTCTACATTGACAAAACTTGATATTTTGTTTTATTTATTTAGACATTCTGATGGATATGCAGTGATTGTTCTTTGTGACATTAATTTGCATTTTTATGATGATTAATGATTTTGAAATATTTCCATAAGTTTTTAAAAGCTATTTTATATTTCTTGTGAAGCACATGTTCAATTCTTGTAGCCTCTTTCTTATGGAAATATAAGAATATTTCTGTGTGGAGGTATTATTTTTCCTTATTCCCAAATGATAAGGTCTTCTGAAAATAAGAAGTTTTTAATTTTAATGAAGCATGATTTTTCAACATTTTGTTATGGTTATTTCTTACTATGTGCTATCTTAGAAATCTGTGTGCACAGACCAATTTAATGAAGACATTCTTGTATTTTCTTCTAGAAGTTTGATCACTTTAGATTTAACATTTAAGTCTATGCACCAACTAATATTAATTTATACTTGTTTGGAAGGAGAAATGTGTTAAGATTATTTTTTCCTTTATGGATATCCAATTGATTGAAAAGACCATTCTTTCCCCAATAAATTTGCAGTGGAGTTTTTGTCAAAACTCAGTTAAAATTAATATGTGTGCCTCTAATTGGACTCTGTATTCTGTCCCATTGAACCCTTTGTCTGTTCTTGAGCCAATATCACATATTTGAAAGACTGTATATTTATAGTAAGTCTTGGTAAGTAGTAATATATGTCCTCCAGCTTTATTCTGCTTCAAAATTCCCTTGGATATTCTAGGTCACTTGCATTTCCAACCACCCATGTTAGAATCATCCTTTCAATTTCTAAAAAGTAAAAAATCCTTCTGGCATCTGGGATAGCACAGAATCTTTAGTGAAATTTGGTAGGAACTGACATATTACTAATACCAATCTAAGAATCTATGAATTTAGAGTAACTGTACATTTATTTAGATATTCCTAGGCATTTACTATTTGGGTACTATAATAAGTAGAATTATATATTTAATTTCCCTTATCATTATTAATTGTTAGTATAAAGAAATGCAATTGACAAAAATACATTTACCTTGTGTTAACTAAATTCAATTATTAATTCCTCTTTTGTGTATTTATTTTTTTGGGGAGGAGATGATTTTCTTTGATGTTATCCTGACAGGTGTAAAAAATCAACTTTTGCCCAATTTTAACAGCTATTATGTTAATATCTTGCCATATTACTTTGGATATGACCCACAATGAAATATAGACTAGAACTGACAATAATGAATAAACATTTTTCTCAGTCTCAGGGGCAAAATATTACATAATGGCATTTATTTTTTCTATGTACATCATACCAGATTAAGGATCTGGTAAAATTATAGATATGACTTGAATTTATTCAACTAAGATAATTATATTATTTTTATTTTTTTTCTTTTAAAGTGGAAATCATTGATTAAATTCCAAGTGTTAAAAACAACCTTCTATTCCTAGAATGAATCTTACATTTTAACAATATAATATTCTTTTTTATATATTTCTGGATTATTTCTGCTAGTTTTTTTAAAATTTGCAACTATATATTTTTAAATTTAAATTTAATTAGCCAACATATAGAACATCATTAGTTTCAGATGTAGAGTTCAGTAATTCATCAGTTAATTTACAACTATATTTTTAAGAAAAACTGGAATGTGGGGCACCTGGGTAGCTCAGTCAATTAAGCGGTTGACTTCAACTTAGGTCATGATCTCAGGGTCCTGGGATGGAGCCCAGTATTGGCCTCTGTGCTCAGTGTGGAGTCTGCTTTTCTCCCTCTCCCTCTACCGCTCCCACCGCTCATGCACCCTCTCTCAAATAAATAAACAAAATCTTAAATAAATAAATAAATAAATAAATGAATAAATAAGAAAACCTGGAATGTAATTTTTATTTTATATAAAGAAAGAGTTTATATAAGATTGTTGCTAGCATTTCTTCCTTAAATGTTTGGGAAAGTTTTGTTAGTAAAGCCATCTGGACTTGAAGTAATCTTTGTGGAAAAATTTATCTCTATTTTCTCCTGAAGAATTTATTATAATGTGTTTTCTGAAGGAATCTTTCTTTTTTTTTTTCTTTTTTAAAGATTTTATTTATTTATTTGACAGAAACACAACGAGAGAGGGAACACAAGCAGGGGGAGTGGGAGAGGGAGAAGCAGGCTTCCCACGGAGCAGGAAGCACGATGCGGGGATCGATCCCAGGACCCTGGGATCATGATCTGAGCCAAAGGCAGACGTTTAACGACTGAGCCACCCAGGTGCCCCTGAAGGAATCTTTCTATATGAAACAAATTTTTTAAAAATTTACTTGCATAAGTTATTGTAAATGCTCTAATTATTCTCTATATTTCTGTAGAACCTGAAGTAGTATTTCTTTCTTTTTTTTTTAAAGATTTTATTTATTTATTTGAGACAGAATGAGAGAGACAGAGAGCACATGAGAGGGGGGAGGGTCAGAGGGAGAAGCAGGCTCCTCGCTGAGCAGGCAGCCCAATGCGGGACTCGATCCCGGGACTCCGGGATCATGACCTGAGCCGAAGGCAGTCACTTAACCAACTGAGCCACCCAGGCGCCCAGTAGTATTTCTTTTTTATTCATAATATTGGTAATCTTAGTTTTCTCTATTACTTTATCAGTCTTGCTAGGATTTTCTTTGTACTTTATTTTTTTAAAAAATCTGTGAGTTTCTCTATTACATGTCTGACTGCTATGTTACTGGTTTTTGCTTTCATTTTTATTATTTTCATTCAGTATTTTTGTTTCATTGTTGATATATTTATTTATGTATTTATATATTTACTGTGTATGGTCCTACACTGGATTTTACATCATTGATTCTGTTTTTGTTAGAATGAATTTACTTATTAGAAAAGTTTTATGTTGGGACACCCAGGTGTCCCAGTAGGTTGAGAAAATGACTCTTGATTTCAGCTCAGGTCGTGATCTCAGGATCATGGGATTGACCTCATTGAGCTCTGTGCTAGGCAGGGAGCCTGCCTGAGATTTTCTCTCTCCCTTTGTGTCTCCCCGCACCATTTGCTATCGTACCAAAAGAAAAAAATACCTAAGAACAAATTTAACCAAGGAAGTAAAAGATCTGTACTCTGAATACTAAAACATCGATGAAAGAAATTGAAGATGATGCAAAAAATGGAAAGATATTCCATGCTCATGGATTAGAAGAATTAAGATTGTCAAAATGTCCACAGTACCCAAAACAGTCTACAGATTCAATGAAATGCCTATCAAAATACCAACAGCATTTCTCACCAAACTAGAAAAAAAAATACCAAAATTTCTATGGAATCACAAAGGACCATGAATAGCCAAAACAATATTGAAAAAGAAGAACAAAGCTGGAGGTATCACATTTCCAGATTTTAAGACATACTACAAACCTGTAGTAATCAAAACAGTATGGTACTGGCAAATAAATAAATAAATAAATAAATAAATAAATAAATAAATAAATAAAAAGAAAAAAGAAAAAAAACCCTAGAAGAATAGAACAAAAATAAAGAGCCCAGAAATAAACCCATGTTTATATCGTCAATTAATCTATGACACAGGAGGCTAAAATATACAATAGGAGAAGGTCTCTTCAACAAATGGTGCTGGGAAAACCTGACAGTTACACATAAAAGAATGAAACTGAACCACCTTTTAACACCACACATAAAAATCAACTCAAAATAGATTAAAACTTCAATTTGAGACCTGAAACCATAAAAATCCTTAGGAGAACACTGGCTTTGTGTTTTACTTGACAGAATACTTCTGTATTCTGCATGTTAGTAAACATACTGACATAATAGGCTTTAGTCTATCATCTTACAATTTATTTTCTAAGAGTTCTACTTTTTATTTGTATTTTACCCCTTTTCTTTCTCTTGGATAATTGAGTTTTTGTCTCATACTAGGCTTTTATTTTTCCTTGTATTATATAATATTATTTAGTTGTACCTTATGTTATTAAACTGTTCTGCCCTATTAGATTTATAGATGTTATGTAATTTTATTCTTTTAGCAGTTACACTACCAATTTCAATATGCATCAATGATATATTGCAACCTACTTGAAATTAGTACTTGTCACCTACCCTAATGGCAAGAAACGTCCAGTAGTTTAACATTATATATTCCCCTTATTCCATTTTTGCTATTATGATAGCATATTTTATTTTACATATGTTTTAAATCCCATGATATTTAGTATTAATCTAACACTGATTTCTACTTACCCATATATTTATTGCTTGTGGTACTTCTACTGCTTCACTTTATCAGGAGATTAGTTTTCTCATAGGAAAGGTCTACAGCTTTGAATTCTTTTATATTTTTGTGGGGAGGTTAGAAACATCTTTATTTCACCTTCAGTTTAAAGGTATTTTCACTGACTATAGACTCAAACAGCTCTATTTTACTCTGCTACAGTTTGGAAACTGCCCTCAAGGAAACAACTATATGGATATGGGTCACAATTTATGATCTTTCCTTCTTTTCAAGCAATTCACCCTGTTTGATTGTCTGGTACAATTGTTTTAAGTATTGTATCAAGATTTAATTGGAGGGAGAGAGAGTCTGATACCTACCACTCCATCATGGTCACATTCAGAGGCCTTCAAACATTTTTTTTTTTTTAAAGATTTTATTTATTTATTCATGACAGACAGAGAGAGAGAGAGAGAGAGGCAGAGGGAGAAGCAGGCTCCCGAGGAGCAGGGAGCCCGATGCGGGACTAGATCCCAGGACCCTGAGATCATGACCCGAGCCGAAGGCAGACGCCCAACCATCTGAGCCACCCAGGTGCCCATCCTTCAAACATTTTTTATACTCTAATTCATCTGTGGTATTTTACCTATTATTTAAAATGTTAAAAAGCCTATGAAAATAGACAATTTTTTATTATCAATGTAAAATTATTCAGTAATCTGATAGAAACTATTATAATATAAATTTCTTAATAAATAATTCAAAATTAAGACTTTAACATTCTTAGACACCCACATTTTCCCACAGTTTAACTGATTTTGAAGTGGTCTCCAGCAATGCTTAATTATCTAATGAAGAATGACTTAAAATGACAAATAAAAGCATCACCAAAATTGTAGATGTAAGAAAACAAGTCTATTTTTATAAATAAGTTGGTATAGTAATTACGGTATTAACCATAGCCATGGTTTGATATTTTTTCTAGAGTTAGTTGAGATTGTTAAATGAGGATGTCTTCTTGAATACACAGTTCTGTTATATTGTAATAATAAACATTGCTAAATTATATATGAAATAAGTCATCATATATTATTATGATTTTTGAATGATACCTGACTTCAACTTCCAAAGTTTCATTTGATGATTGTTGAGATATGTGTAGTCTTTCGTCTTGTCTCCCTTCTATAGATACATGAGTTAGGCTTGGCATAGTGGTTCCCAATCTTGAGATTTCAGACTCTTACATTTCATAATGTTATTGATGTCCTTGAGGTTTCAAAGATTCTTGTCTAATTAGGCATCTGGTCTTTCTAATTTCTTTTTTCTTATTGTAGGCATGTATGTCCTCAATTGTCACATCTCCACCACCACTAATATCCAACATGACAGCTATTTTATATTATATTCTCTTTAACTTTTCCAACATATTAATTTTGTCATCTCTGTATTTTATCTGTCAATTTTCAGAATGTAGGAAGTTGTAATATTTCCTTATACAAAGTTGTCTTTTCTTCCTTTTGATGGTTTAACCAATATGAGTGCATGAAGTATAATATCTGACATTTCAATATATAGGAGTTTTTATCTTGGCGAAAATTATATATTTAGATTTTTACATTACATATAAAGGAATTTGACATTCTCCAGTCAGTAAGTATGATAACCTTGATGAATAAAACAATATATACACAGACTCTTTACTCCATTCTTGATGCTGAGGGATCCAGTGTTGTTTATAATCTAAACAAATGGTCTATTCCATGTCATATTCATCTTTTAAGATTTATTTATTTATTTATCTATCTATCTATTTATTTATTTATTTATTTCCTTGAGAGAGAGAATGAGATAGAGAGACAGAGCACGATCAGGGGCAGGGTCAGAGGGAGAAGCAGACTCCCCGCTGAGCAGGGAGCCCGATGCGGGACTCGATCCTGGGACTCCAGGATCATGACCTGAGCCGATGGCAGTCGCTTAACCAACTGAGCCACCCAGGCGCCCCCATATTCATCTTTTAAATGCTGTGAATAATTTAGAGGTTTCAAATATACCCTTGCAAATTATGCTTCAAATGAGCAATATTGTTTTTCTGATAATAGTTAAGCACATATTTAATGACATTTTTGGGCAATAAATTTAGAAGAATAATTCATTTAAAAACAGGGTGAGATTATAATCTTTTCAATAGACCTTTTTTTTAAGATTTTATTTACTTATTTGAGAGAGAGAATGAGAGAGAGAGATAGCATGAGGGGGGGAAATGTCAGAGTGAGAAGCAGACTCCCCACCGATCAGGAAGCTCGATATGGGACTCGATCCCAGGACTCCAGGATCATGACTTGAGCTGAAGGCAGTCGCTTAACCAACTGAGCCACCCAGGTGCCTTTTATCATAGATCTTGATTCATTTTTCAAAAATTACTATGTTTTTGGAAAGACAAAATTACTATGTTTATATAAACATTATATTCATGAAAATACATGTATATATGTGGAAATTCCCAAGTGTTCTATTTATATACACACAAAGACACACACACGTCTGCACACATATCTTGCCTGTGTGATTGATTAAACGTTTCAAACGTGGTCAAGGAAACATTTTCTTTTTATAAATACATGTGACTGATGTCATGTGAGTTTTCTTTCAATCAGCAATAATTGTAACAAAAAATAATATTGCCAGGGACCATTGTTTGAAAAGGTATCATTGTAACTAAGAACAAGTAATCTTAGCACTACCTGTGTCATAAGCACTGGAATATTGTTCCCTAAATGGAGAATTTCTAAGATTCCCCTCTCTTTTTTTTTTTTTTTTACTCTACAGGCAATATGTGTCATCATGCATTATTTATATTTTGCCAGGGATACAGTGAAAAAAGAATATAGTGAAACATGAATTTATAGTTTTGTAAAAGACATTTTTCAGAATTTTAAAGGGAGGATAAACCACATTTCTATAGATCTGAGTATATTATCACTTCAACCCTTGACAGTAGGTTGAATGCTTAATATTATTACAGAAATTTGGCCATAAAAATGTAAATTTCATTTTTTGGCCCAAATTAAGTTGTACAGTCTTACCATTAGAAAAATATAAGGACCCAATAAGAATCAGCCTTTCCCATCAATAATTCCAAAATATGACTTATTTATATTCCAAATTCTCCAACAATAATTCGTAAATCAAACATAAGTTTCTTAAATCAGCAATCAGTCCTTATTAATTTTTGTATACTTAGATTCACATAATGTCTATCGCTTGAATGAATGGATGAATAAATGACGCCAAAATGAGCAAATATTTCTTGAACTAATTTATTTCTGCAAGGCTGTTCATGTTGATCATTTCTTGCTTACTACATTAGTGTGACACAGTACCATCAAACAGGATTATGACTGATATAAATCAGGTAAATTAGTAGCAAAACTTTAGTCAAGCGCATACTCTAGTAACGTGTTAGTAGTAGAGCAATAGAAATAGTGGCAACAGCAGCATGGATAGTAAAAATAACAAAAGAAATAACATATTTGTAGAACATATATGTGACAGGAAGGGGTTAAAGGCCTTGCATACATTATATCATTTAATATTCCCTGTAAGTCTCAACATTACTCACATTAGTATTCTCCTTATAGATAAGGAAACCTGGGGTCTGAAAAAGTTATATAATGATCCAAATGTCGTAAAAATAATACATAATAAAGCCAGTGCTTGAGCTCAGGTGTTCTAGGGTTCATACTCTTAATCATTCATATGTAATGGTTCAGGTCTAGGGGGATAGATAAATGGATGGATAGATAGATAGATAATCCAAAGATAATACCTTTCTAAAATACCTAGCAACAAGTAGGAAAGGACTATCTTCAGTTCAGCATTTGATGAATCATTTTCACACACATTAATTTGCAATGAGTCAGGAAAAACATCTAGGAAACAAATGAACAAAAAATCCACAATTGTAGAATCTCAGTTAATGATGGGGTGCCTGGGGGGCTCAGTCAGTTAGGCATCTGCCTTTGGCTCAGGTCATGATACCAGGGTTCTGGGTTCGAGCCCCATGTCGGGCTCCTGGCTCAGCAGGGAGTCTGCTTCTCCCTCTACTTCTGCCTGCCACTCTTCCTGCTTGTGCTCTCTCTCCATCAAACAAATAAATAAAATCTTTAAAAAATAATAAAAAAATAAACTTGTTTAATGAAGCAATTATGATGAAAATGTATCAAACGACTCATGGTGAATGAAACATTTAGTGATTTACAAAATTCAGAGTTTTATAAAAATCTCTGAGCACCATATATAGGCCACATTTGAACACCTGAGATGCAATGCAACAGTTTGGGGGACGATGATGTTGTAGGCAGGCTGATTGTGCAAGCAGGGATACAAACATGGTCAATACACTGGAATATTCTAGGATATAAGATTTCATCTATAAAGGCAACAAGGCCATTAACAATAATATCAGATATGATACTGCCCTTTAAATATTATAAACGACCACACTGTATCACCCTACATTCAATTTGACCAGGCTAAGTATGAATGGACAACATCACTATCTGTGTAGGCTTCATTTAATAAAGGCTAGTGTTCAATGAACAGTTCTATTGGATAGAATATCGATCCCTGAAGACAATCTTTTTAGTTGGTCATCATGGAGAGATGAAAGTGTTCTTAACACAGTTGGAATTTCCTGTGTTCTTGTATGTGAAGAACTTAGATGTGGTGTGAGTTGGGAGTAGATAAAGTCCCATTCTGTCTCAGTGCTTAGATCCTCGCGAATGACGGGAATCTCTGAGACATTGACTATGAGTATGTTTGAAGAACAGACATAACATTGTGTGTATAGAGTAGGAATTGGGAGTCAATGGGAAGGGAGATGTGGATGGAGAGTTTGAAGGTGAGTGCAGAGCATATAAAGTAAAAAGCTAGGGCGCCTGGGTGGCTCAGTCGTTAAGCGTCTGCCTTCGGCTCAGGTCATGATCCCAGAGTCCTGGGATCGAGTCCCACATTGTGCTCCCTGCTCCGCAGGGGGCCTGCTTCTCCCTCTCCCACTCCCTCTCTCACGCTCTCTCTCTCTCTGTCAAATAAATAAATAAAATCTTTAAAAAAAAAAAGCAATAGAAGACCCAGACTACTTAGGGAACTTTGGGTCATATTAAGTATCCTGGATTTTAAATCTGAGAACAATTAAATGTCATGAATGATGATTCCTTTATTTAATGTAGAGGTTAAATATTATTCCTTATGATTTCACCAGTCGCTTTTTTATGTCCTTTGTTCCTCTCATCTCTCTTTCTATTTGTGTTCTCCCATGGCTGCTTCATCTCCTAATTTGACAGCCACTTAATTGTCTTGTCCAGTTTTAAGTCCTTTCTTTGCTTATCATGTCATCAGTGTCACTATATGTTGTCTATTTTGTCAATTCTTAGAGAGAAACAACTAATAAGTAGTCTGAGAAATACTTCGGTATTTTTTAGACTTTTTAATTTAGTCTGTATTTTAGTATTATATTTACCATTTTAAGAAAAATCTGCTTTTCAGGAATCTAAATATTATCTTGTTCTCTGTGGTGTATACATCCTTGAGCAATTTTGACCAGCTTTATGTCATTAAGTTAGTTTTCTTTTAACTGTATCAATTTCTACTTTAGTACCTGTCTATTGAATGGGATGTATAAGACAGAAGACAGAATTATATGTAATAGATGGTATGACTTAATTTGTGTTCAAACACTGCAAAATAAATATTTAAACCTGATTTTTATGAACAATTAACCTTGCTCCAGGATCGAACTAATTTTTTAATAAATTTCATTTTTGTGTTATCCTTACTAAGTACACTCAAGAATGAAAAATTCATTATTACAGCAGATTCTTAGAAATCTGCTCTAAAGTGATTTCCATTGCTTATTTTTTTAGTAACCAAAAGTTTTATGTGCATCAAATGTATCAAATGTAGGCTGCTTATGCTTTACATATATAGATATAATTCTTCATGTGCTGGATAAGAAAGGAAACAAATATCTACTTAGGTAATTTTATACTCTGGTACCAGAAGTGATGGCTTGTACTAATAAAATGGTTTAATAGATATAAAAACATACAATTGGCCATTTATAAATATCAGAAACATTCACTTAGCTCGGATTAAAAGTCTCTTGCTAGTAAGTTAACACATCATCTAAAAAATATTATTTTCATTTTCTCTCTGACTTAATTCACAACTATTTACTCAGTTACTCCACAGTCCTGTAGTCTGATTGGTTATTGGCATTCACAGAACCAAAGTACACTTCACTTCAGTGTTGTAGGGAAGGAGCTGAAACTTTCCAAATCATTTTGTAGGTCACATGGTCTTTAAAACCAGTGTCTACTGATACTGTTTTTGATAGCCATGTTGTAGGATCCAGGAAAGATTTGACAATTGCTGGGGTAATTAAATAATGATAAACCCTTTCATATTTCTATAAAAAAAATGAGTAAGTCTATGGTTAAATCCATCAACATGAAGGAAATACTCGATAATCAGCCCGGACTTTGTTAATTTAGCAACAACATTATGAACAGGAATATCAATCATTTTAGTTTTCAGTAGTATAAGAACAGATTGGCTTTATGAAGCCAGGAATTAGAATAATATTGATTGTTTATAATCTAGTTAGTAATGAATAACACAAATGAAGCAAGGGAGTAGGAAATGGGGAGTTGTTCGATGAGTATAAAGATTGTTTGGGGGCGCCTGGGTGGCTCAGTTGGTTAAGCGACTGCCTTTGGCTCAGGTCATGATCCTGGAGTTCCTGGATCGAGTCCCTCATCGGGGTCCCTGCTCAGCGGGGAGTCTGCTTCTCCCTCTGACCCCCCCCTCTCATGTGCTCTCTCTCATTCTCTCTCTCTCAAATAAATAAATAAAATCTTAAAAAAAAAAAAAAAGATTGTTTGGAGCCAAGATGTCCTTCAACAGATGAATGGCTAAAGAAGATGTGGTTCATATATACAATGGAATGTTATTCAGCCATCAGAAAGAATGGATACCTACTATTTGCATTAATGTGAATGGAACTGGAAGGTATTATGCTAAGTGAAATAAGTCAATCAGAGAAAGACAATTATCATATGGTTTCACTCATATTGGAATATAAGAAATAGCACAGAGGACCATAGGGGAAGGGGAGGGAAAACTGAATGGGAAGAAATCGGGGAGGGAGACAAACCATGAGAGACTCTTGACTCTGGGAAGCTGAGGGTTGCAGAAGGGGAGGTGGGTTGGGGGATCGGGTAACTGGGTGATGGGCATTAAGGAGGGCACATGATGTGATGAGCACTGGGTGTTATACTCTCTGATGAATCATTGGACACTACATCTAAAATTAATGATGTACTATATGCTGGATAATTGAAATAAATAAAAAAATAAAATAAAATAAATAAAAGATGGCAAGAGAAAAAAATTGTATAAAAGATGAGCAAGTTCTAGAGATCTACTATACCATACAGGGCCTGTGGTTAACAAAAACTTATTGTACACATAAAAATTTGTTAGGAGAGTAGATATGTTAAATAAATGAATAAATAAATAAATAAATAAATAAATAAACTGAGAGCTTCATGAAGCTCTGGTATTGGCAATATGCAAGGGTAAATAAAGTTATTTTCAGTAAAATTTTCTCAGATGTTAAGAAAAAAATACTTTCCTTATATTGTAAATCATAAAACCACCTTAATCATTATTGAGTGTCAGTTACCATTTCCTCCATTTCGGTGACTGGAATGGAATGCCCATGCAATTTGAAATTAAGTGAGGTTTAAGAAAGAACCAGTACTATCCGCCTAAGCCTTTGAAAACATACGAAGCCTGTTTTAAGTTTCAGAAAACATATCCTTTAACTTCTTTATTTACATAAAATTTCTTCAAATACCACATTCAAAGAAAATAGAAACTATATCTTATTTAACATTATTTTCACTTTGAATTACTAATACTGCAATATTTTGGCAAAGTACTATTTTTTAACATTAAAAAAATGTATTTGATTAGGTTTGAGCAAGAGTTTTCAAAACACAGCCTACTACCTTCTTCTGCTACTTCAGTATCTCTTATCAAAAATAAACATTTGAAAAACTACTTTATCACTAAATGTATTTTAACATCAAGCTAGAAAGCTATCATCAAAACTTTATCATGTTCAAATGTGACAATATTTTGCTATCTTAGAAACTGTCTTGCTAAAATGAATATGATCTGACATTAAGTTGAATTTTCCTTGTAAATGCAATGATAAGGCTCCCTGCTCAGCATGGAGTCTGCTTCTCCCTCTGACCCTCCTCCCTCTCATGCTCTCTATCTCTCATTGTCTCTCTCGCAAATAAATAAAATCTTTAAAAAAAATTAATTAATTAAAAAAAAAAAGGGGGGGGCGCCTGGGTGGCTCAGTTGGTTAAGCGACTGCCTTCGGCTCAGGTCATGATCCTGGAGTCCCGGAATCGAGTCCCACATCAGGCTCCCTCCTCAGCAGGGAGTCTGCTTCTCCCTCTGACCCTCCTCCCTCTTATGCTCTCTGTCTCTCATTGTCTCTCTCGCAAATAAATAAAATCTTAAAAAAAAAAAAAAAGTAAATGCAATGATAAAATTGTACCAGTTTTGTACGAAGATGATGACTTGGAATTTAGAAATACAAAATTTAAATTGTATTTAGAAATTTAGAATTGGAAATTATTTAAAAATTCAGAATTGGAATTTAAAAATACAAAACATAAATTGAGGGCAAATTTAATTTTATCAAATATATATTTTTTTCTAATTGTATACAAAATGATTCATATATATCTGAAAAACACAGGCTTGGGGAAAAGGTAGGAAACTAATAAAGGTGAGAAAGTTAATATAAAGGAGCTTATAACATGTACATTCACATGTCTATTTACTTTAGAATTAACATATGCTATTTCGTTAGATGTTTGTTTAGATAAAAGACTACTCTTATAAATATTATTATTTTTTTAAGTAAGCTTTATGCCCAATGTGGGGCTTGAATTCATAACCCTGAAACCAAGAGCCACATGTTCTACCGACTGAGCCAGCCAGGTGCTCTTATTTAAAATAATTAATAGTAGTTGATTAGTAGAGGGTCCATTGTAATTGATTACTTCTATTTAGACATAAAGAGAAATTATTAACCCAAATAATTATTATTTATGAAATAAATTCAAAACAACTTCATCATGGAGTACTGGGTGTTATGCACAAACAATGAATCATGGAACACTACATCAAAAACTAATGATGTAATGTATGGTGATTGACATAACAATAAAAAAAGAAAAAAAAGAAAAATATCTTCATCATTTTTGGCTAAAGTAAAAATATTTAATTAATATATACATAGTACTTCTAGAGTGAATCATTGGAAAACTGTAAGCACTTTTTGTTAGTGAGTCCTTAAATAGGAAATATCTTATTGGGACACCTTAAAGTAAGATGCATTTTAGGAAAAAAAGAAAACAAACTTTCAAACGTGTGTTATTTACAGAGATCGTGGTTTTTGAGTAAATTAGTTCGATATGAATTTATTTATAGACCACTCTAATCACAAGGGAAAATATAAGTGGGAACAAATGCAACACAGCAAAAAATGAATAATGGGAGGACAGAAAGGGGAAAAATCCCATCAAACTGCGGGATAAACATTAATTTTGGAATAGTTAGCATAGGATGTAAACTTCCTCCATGACAAGGGAGTGGAAATTAAAAGGGCCTAAAGGAGTATAGTGGAGACTCAATTTCAGGAGTTGGGCTGTGTGATAAAAATCTTAGGAAAGAAATAAACATATTCTGTTGACTAAGGCATTAACTTATACTGTCAAAATGTTCATTGTCTAGTGAACTAGATTATTGTTATCTATTCTATGTATTGTTACTAGATTATTAATTGTTATCAATTACAAAATCTAGGTAAGTGGTATATGGAACATATACAATAAAGAAACCAATCTAAAATAAACAGCTTCACCTACTAAATACACATTTATAAAGGACCTGCCATGCCTCGGTCATTGCATCCAGCTTTGAGAATACATCTGTCAACATGAAGTGCAGTGCCCCTACTCTCAAAGAGTTAGTATCTTAAGATTGTTTTACCCACTTTTTTGGCAAAAAAAAAAATAACGGTAGCCATGACAAATCAGGCTGTTCTGCTGGAATCAGGCAATAGCAGTTTAGAACAGTAAAGTACGGTATACAAGAAAATTTTCTGATCTTTAATCCTGGAGAACACATTGCTACAACTTAAGGAATTCTAAGAGAAAAATGAAAGATTGTTTAGTAATGTAATTCCTAGCTGAAATAAATACTAAACTCACTCATGTTGTAGTAGAATGAACATGAATAGTGAAACCACCCTGACTCAAACCGGATTCTGACTCTACCACTCACAAACTCTGAAACCTTTCATAAGTCACTTAGAAACAGTTTCAGATTTAGACAAAGTAAATGATATACTATAATTCAGCAGTTTAAACATAGAAACATTATAAAAGTTTCACGTTAATATTATACAGACTTTTAGTACTTGATATGAAAAAAAAAAAAAATAGGTGAACCTACTCTGTTTGAAGTGAAGGTAAGGATCCAAGTCCCTGAATGGTAGACTCCAATTCTAGCTATCCTGAGTTGATTCATGAGACACTTTCCAAAAACATGACTGAAAACGTAAGAAGCAGAGTTGAAAATTTCCTCATCCTAGTACATCTTCGTTTAGCAGGGAATATAGTCCAGAGAATTTATTTCCTTTCTCTTCCACAGTTAGTTGTGGACTACTTGCAACCAAAACTTAGTCCTCTAAACACAAGTTTATCAAATGCTCCACCATAGTCTGGAAAGAAATGGTAATGTATTACTCAAAGGGAAAGTAATAAATATTATAATCCATTTTGTTAGAATGCCCTGCTGGTGTGAACACCATTTGGTTAGATGTAAAAAAATATCTCTCTTCCACTCGGACTTTATAGGATTTTGAGAAAGGGGAAATCAGAAGACAAACATACAATCTGGAAAGGACATATTGTAATAATACTTCTCCATGATGTCAAGATAAAGACAATTTTTATTATTTGTACCATGCTTTTCTCTTTCTGTCTCTCTCTTTTCCTAGATCCATTTGCCTTTAAAACTATTCATGTTATGAGTAAAGATGAAAATCATGCCAGTTTCTAAGACTGTAAATTAATCAATTAAACTAATATTAACTGAATATTCAGTGTAACCCTATGTTTACTAAAAATAAGCAATATAATGTTCATATAGGAAGACCTATAATCAATATAATGATGCTGGAGTCCCAGGATTGAGTCCCGCATCAGGCTCTCTGCTCAGCAGGGGGTCTGCTTCTCCTTCTGACCCTCATGATCTCTCTCTCTATCTCATTCTCTCTCTCAAATAAATAAATAAAATCTTTAAAAAAATTTAAAAAATAGCTTCTAATAAATAAGCTATAACTTGGTTGTCAGTAAGTTGTACTAAATTGTCAAATTTAATATACTTGCATTGAGTTCTACTGGGTTTTTTTGTACTTGTGAAAAAAATGTTATTCAATGACCAAATCTACTGATATTTGGGAAATACTGAAGCATTTTTTATAGAAAGAGGCAGATGTAATAAAAGAAAGGAAGAATGAAAAAAAGAGAAAAAGAATGGAGATAATTAAAACAAGATAAAAGAGAAAAAACAAAGGGGAGGGAGACACTTTAAAAGTCAAATATGAAATATAAGGATATTTCTATTTATAATAATGCACAAAAGATAAGTGTATGAATAGTGCTATATTTATACATTAATCCATCCATGATTTATTGAATATTTACTATGTTCCAGGCATTCTGAAGGTTAACAGGAATATAGACAATGCCAACTAGGAGGGCACAGTCTACTGGGGACACTGACAAGTCAGTGGATATCATATTTTACTGCATTATGAATGTTTTAATAAAGATAATCCCAGCTGTTACTAAAGTACATACAAAGGACATCCTTATAGTTCTGTACATCAGAAGTCCTGTATGGGTCATCAAAAAGTCCATAAGGCTGTGTTCCTGTCTGGGGTTTCCTAGAACAGAATCCATCTCCTTGCCCAATGGTATTATCATCAGAATTCAGTTCCTTGTGCCTGTTGGGCTAAGGCCCCTATTTTCTTGCTGACTGTAAACTAAGAACCATTCCCAACTCCTAGAGGCTGCCACATTTCTTGGCTCCTATTATCCTTCATTTCTCCTCAAAACTAGCAATAGCTGGTCTAGTCCTCACATTGCATCTTCTGACTCACTCTTCTATCTTTCTCTTCCACTTTTAGGGACTCATGTTTAGACTGGGCCCACCCAGGTACAGCAGGAAAATCTCCTTACCTCAATGTCCTCGGCCTTAGTCACATCTGTAAGTTCTTTTGCCATGTTAGATAACATAGATCTGGAGATCAGGATTTGGACATCTTCAGGGGTAAGAGAGCATTATTCCATCCACCAGGGAAACAGCAGGTAAGCTCCTTAACAAAAACTTATATCTAAGCCAAATTTTAAAGAATAAGTAAGATTTCCTCAGAGGAAGAAAAATTAGTTTAGCAAGAACATTTCAGAGAGAGGTTTTATGTGTCAGAAAAAAAAAAATGGCAGTTTTGAAAAAAATGTCTTCAGTTTAGCAAGTTTAGACGTCATGAAAGGCTGAAGAGATTATCAGGAGAATGAAGTGTTTTCTTATGCTGTGACTAGGTGTTTGAGTTTTATTCTAAATGTTGTAGAAAACCGTGGAAGCTTTTTAAGAAATTAAACAATATCATATGTTCATTTTATAAAAATTACTGACAGCATCCTGAAAAGGAATTGCAGGAAAGGGTCAAAACTGGAGGAATAGAGAAAAGTTAGGAAGATAATTCAATAAATGAGAGGAGAAATGGTATCAGCTTTATCAAAGGCAGTGACCTTGAAGAGAGGATGGATTCTAACAATACCCAGGAAGTATAAGTTAGAGAACTTGACAATAAATTGGATGTGGGGGATAAAGTTAATGGCGGGGGCAGGGGGAAGAATTATTTCAAGAATTGTAGCTTTGGAAGCTCAGGCTGGGAGATGAAAGTGTCAACTCATGTTCCTTTAAATGTATGCCTGAGGAATTGCAGTAAGTAAGCCTGGAAAGGCTGATTTAGTCGGTGATATACTGGGCTTGGTGGCCCTACACTGAAACTTCAGTTAGAACGAAGAGATTGAAAACAATTATACCTTTATAAGATGTTGCTCAGTCCTTATAAAATCTATACCATTGCTGTTCCTCATCAATATCATATCATTTATCTATAATTCTAAATTGACATAAATTTAAATTGCTTCTTGACACAGAAATTCAGTGCATTAAAAGTATAACAACCTTGAAGTTTAAAAGGAAGAGAGGACATATATCAAGGCATGAAAATGTCTTTGGTGTCTACAAAGCCTCACACTGTAAGGAAGTTATATGTTATAATGGAAAAATTAGTTGGAAATCAGTTACAAAAAGATGTATCTTCCAGCTCTATAACTTCTAAAAGTATTTTAATAGAATAATTGCAATTTAGTCCATGAAACATTTTCATGAACATTTACAAAATAATTTAGATATTATTTTCACTTCTGTTACTAATCTCTACTAAAAGTTAACTAGGGTTCCTGGGATAACCCTTGATTTCATGGCTTTAGGTAGGAAAAACAAATAGGCTTGGCGTGAACTCTCTTGTCACTATCTAACTTTTAAAATACATTCAAGATGTGTTGAAGCCATCTTAGAGGGTCTCTCACTGGCTACATTGTAATAATTAAATAAGCAATTAAATATTAAAAACTATGATAATTTGGATCATTTGAATTTATAAAAATCTATGAGTTCAACAGAGAATGTTAAGTACATACACAGGATTAAAAGGATGACAAAACAGAATAGTTATCATTTTAAATTATTTTCATTTTAGAGGGGCATTTTATCCTAATGAATTTGTACTTGGTCATGAAACATATAAACATGGGCACAAACTTTTAAAAACAGGAAAGTACAAACACTAAAATGTTCAGACAAAAATATCCTCAAATACTGAAGAAATGCAGCAAAAACAAGAAGGTTGGAAGTGAGTCCAAATATTGACGATCACTACTGATCATACCAAAAGATCAATTATTAAAAAGATAAGTCACTCTTTCAAAAACATAAATTAGTCAAATATTTCAAAGAATAGGCTTGTATAGACATGGTTCCTTAGTCAAAAAATGGAAAAAATTACTAAATTCCTTTATAAATTTTGAAGAAATACTGTTAAGCTATATACAGGTTTCCAATAATAAAAGGCAGACATAAAACCCCATGATATAAGAAGTGAAGCTTCATTACATTAGAAAAAAAAAGAGAGACAGACAGACCCACTCAGGATAATACTGAATGCTTTAATTTGAAACAATCTCCTTGGACTAAGCACACATATCTTAGGGCCCTGGCAAGAGTCAACTCTCTAGCAATCATAAATTTAGAACTTTGGTATCGTCTTCTTTTTATTATTCATTGAAAGAGAACTAGAATAAATGTAAAAATAATACACAGTATAGTAAATGAAACCCTAGCAATATGAGGAAATGGCAATTGAGTGAAACTGTAAAAATAAGATGCAAAGAAGTTTATGTTACAAGCACCTTGTAACTTTGAACTCTCTGTCTCCTTAATTTGGTGAGGCTGTACTCTGCCTGGAATCTGTTTCCCCACATTGCAGTTTGGGAAGGGCCTCTGGGTCCTGACAAGTTCTAATGTCCAAAAAGTGATGGTTGGGTAGGTCACATCTCAGTTACTCTATCAAATCTAATGACAGATTTCTCTCCAATACAATTTTGCAAAATTCTTTAACAGCTTCAGTGTGTAGTCTGTGCCTTCCCAAAGCAGGCTTTTCATTTCTCCAACTGGATTATGCTATAATATCTAGTTTTATTACAGACCTTTTTGTAATAGGAGGGGTCTAGTAAAAGTGGGTCTTGAGGATAATTTCATCCATGCATGAGTAAAGGGACCAGATAAAGTCATTTTAGGTTTTTATACAACAGAAAGCATGTTCTTTGTTCCTTTAATTCTCCTTTCTCCACTTTTGCATACTTGAAAGACAATTCACCATGGGTGTCCTCCCTTTTAGATAACCAATCATCAGAGGCACTGATTGCCTTATTTCTAGACTATCTTTTCAAGGATGTGTGTATAGCAAATGGCCTTGGAAGATATTTTCCTCCAGAGCAGATAACAGGTATGTTTACTGTCCACCATAAAAGATTTGAATTTCCTAAGAAAAAGGTTCTTCTCCTGTAATTCAACCCATTGTGTGTGCAAAAGTCACTTGCCTCTTTTTGCATCGCTCTTTAGAAATATGGGCTTATAGAACATGTGCAAAAAAAACTTGACACTTTGACTACTGAAATGACTAATCCCTTTGTCATTGTTCTAGGAGGGTCATATCTTCTGACAGCATCCAAGAAATAGTAAGAGGCTAATGTTTAAACTTGCATATCTAGTAACATTTCAGACCCTTCCCAGTTCTTGACAGTTTGGGCAATGAGGATGGGATGCTGACAGAGACGTGGCTTTCAGGAAGAGGAAGGATGTGTCCTGGTGGGCTGATTAACAGAATTTGAGAGAATGAGGAAACAGATTCAAAGACAGCTGCTTCAGTGGTACCATGGTTGTTGCTAACCATTCTCTGGGCAAGTGGACTTTGTCATCACTATGGCAGGCAGCCTTTGGTCCTCCTGGGTGGGCAGGAATTTCTGATCCCTTTCAGGTAAATGTTACAGAGATGTACACCTATGCTAAGCATGAAAAAGTGAAATTTGTAACTGCTATGTACAAACCCAGGTGAATCACTGAAACTCTGGATAGCTGGCTTGTGAAGAACATGAATGTATAATGCTTATGAAGGGATAACTGTATCACCTGAATGACATTACAGCCCACCATCCCCTGTACCATGTCAAGCCAACCTTAGTCCATTTGGAAACAAGAATTATCTCAGAGATTTTGCAGTGGTCCTGACCATTGTAAGGCTGCTCTTCGGCCCTACTGGGGAGATTTCTCTGAGAAAGACAAATTCCCTTAGGAAACAACAGATGACCCAATGACTAGTGTTCATGTTAAGGGCTGTTCTCTGATGTGACCAGTTGCAATCAAACCACTGATCAAGTCTGCACCTCACAGACTGTCACTTTTGCTGGCTGGATCTATCATCCAGTCAGATGTGAAAATATATTCACTATAATAGAATGGGCATAAATAAAGGACTCTATTGTTCTGATGTGGAGTACACAACTCCATGCCAAATCAATGACTCTTACCAGAACTTGACCCATTCATATGCATTGAGAGAAGCAAAATCATATGAGGCAATCGCCCGAGACTGCTGCCAAGAAATTAACTAAATCAAACTTTTGTCCCTCTCTCAGGGTGAAATTTTGCTACTGGAATGGAACACAATGATTTTGTGCTAATGGAGGGAGAATAATAACCCCAATCTGAGGGAGAGAAAGAAACTTTATATAGAGATACATGACCTAAAGATATAGATATGATATTTATTCTATTGCAATATGTCTCCAGCACCACAAAATCATTGTGTCCCAAAGTGTCCCCTGAAAACCTTCCTCACAAAGATAAATGTTGTGGTGCGGCTCTCACAAACTGTTGGTAGCTCCTTAAATTTAATTCACCAACAGAGCGCCATTCTCCTCCAGGAGGTTCAAACCATGATTTAATAATCACCATTTCTGTTATCAGAAAAAGCTAACTATGTTCCCAGCTCCTGCACCTTTCAGAAAAAATACCTGTATACACCTCCGTTGGTCTTCCCTACTCTCTTTCATTTTCCACAGCTCCCTGACCAACAGGGATCCTATTTGGGGAGCCCCTAACAACTGTGAACAAAATTTTTTATCCAGGGGAGACACAATGATGGTACTGTCAACTTCTACCCTTGAGTGATGTAGGCTACAAGTGAGACACCAACAGTTGTAAATATTTTAGTTTGAAAATCCAGAAACCCAGGAGTCATCAACATCTCACCTCCCCAAATCCAAGTTCTAGCAATTTAACCTTACTTACGACTTTAATTCAGTCCCTCATGTTTCCAAGTTTGATTTAGTGCAGTCACTATCTACTGTCCTTCATGCTTCCAGTCTTGTTGCCTGAAGTCTAGTCTCTGCTCTTTTTATTTATTTATTTTTTATTTTTTAAATTTTTTTTTAAAGATTTTATTTATTTATTTGAGAGAGAGAGAATGAGAGACAGAGAGCATGAGAGGGAGGAGGGTCAGAGGGAGAAGCAGACTCCCTGCCGAGCAGGGAGCCCGATGCGGGACTCGATCCCGGGACTCCAGGATCTTGACCTGAGCCGAAGGCAGTCACTTAACCAACTGAGCCACCCAGGCGCCCTCTTTTTATTTTTTGATTTTTATTTTTTTTTAAAGATTTTGTTTATTTATTTGACAAAGAGAGACACAGCGAGACAGGGAACACAAGCAGGGGGAGTGGGAGAGGGAGAAGCAGGCTTCCCGCGGAGCAGGGAGCCCGATGCGGGGCTCGATCCGGGCAGACGTTCAACGACTGAGCCACCCAGGCGCCACCTCTGCTCTTTTTTTAAAAAATCTTCCTAACATGAATAAGCACATGATTTTCTACTTAATATTCATCAAGAGATCAAACATCATTGAGAATAAAGGGCAAAATCCCTAACATGGCCTGCAACTTCCTTCATGACCTGGCACTGATCTTCTGATCCAGAATTTCTCCTCCTATTCCTAATTCCTTCTCCATATACTCAAGTGTAAGTATACCATGCACTTTGCACACACTTTTGCAGCTCCCTTATATATCATGCTTCCTCCACTTCTTGCTTTCTTTTTGGTTGTTCTTTCTGCTTAGAATTTTGTTCATTTGGTAATCCATAATCCACCTATAATGTAAAGATCCTTGTATTCTCAATGATCTCATTTCATTTTTGACTTAAACTCTTCTCAGGAATTTGATCAGTTGCTTACTGATATGTTTACACAGCACCCATACATGACTTTAATATATTTGCTATCACTCTATTTGGCATTATTCTACTTATTTGTCATAATTCCAAATACACAATAAGCTCCTTCAGCCTGAAGCTACTTCTGCACCAATCAATAAATTCTAAACTCAATGTAAATAATAAATGTTCTGTCAGTGAACTAACAAATGATGTTATTCCACACGACTATTTCAATTATTAAATTTTGTATGGTGACATGGTCAATTGAAGAGAAATTGAAAATAAAAATAGTTTTTTTTTTAAAGATTTTATTTATTATTTGAGAGAGAGAGAATGAGAGACAGAGAGCATGAGAGGGAGGAAGGCCAGAGGGAGAAGCAGACTCCCTGCCGAGCAGGGAGCCCGATGCGGGACTTGATCCCGGGACTCCAGGATCATGACCTGAGCCGAAGGCAGTCGCTTAACCAACTGAGCCACCCAGGCGCCCGAAAATAAAAATAGTTTTAAAATAATCATTTTGGATGAAGATAATTTAGTTCTCATTCTTTTGTATACCACTATTAATTTAACATTTAAGTAAGAATATAACCCTAACCTCTCATGAACATAGAAATAATTCTCCTTTTACAAACAATTAGTAATTAGGTTTTCAGATTAGTTATTTGTCACATTGAAAAGAGTACAGATCTCAGATTAAGATATGCTAAGCAGATAAATGTTGGACAGAGCTTCACAAAATATTAGAGATTCAGTGGGTTGTCCTGGAAATATAATGTCAACATAAAGTGAAAAAGGAAGTAAACAAATGAGAGATTTAAACATAGATGATAGGAAACTCTCTACTTTTCTATGTCACCTAGCTCGCTCTATGTTTTGGTACTTCAGAGAGGCACCCCAATTAAAACAATGGAGAAACTTATGTTGTTTTCATATTTTGGCTATTGTGAATAAAGCTGCAATAAACACAGGAGTGCAGGTATCTCTTCGAGGTCCTGATTTCTTTGGATATATACCCAGAAGTGGTATTATTGGACTAGATGAATGAATGAATGATAAGAATATGTGGTGTGTGTGTGTGTATTTGTATATATATGATAGTTATAATATAATGTTATAATCTATAATAATAATACATATTATATGTATGATATACAATAATGGATGAGATGATGAGAAAGAAGGAAATCCTGCCATCTGCAACAACATGGACATTATGCTAAGTGATATAAGTCAGAAAAGGGAAGACAAATACAGTATCCTATCACTTATATGTGGAATCTAAAATAGCTGAACTTCAAGAAACTTAGAATAGAATGGTGGTTACCAGGGATTAGTTAAGAGGTAATAACCTCCAGTTATAAGATAAATAAGTTCTGGGGACCTAGTGTACAGCATGGTGTTTATAGTTAACAACACTGCATTTATACATGGAGGTTGCTAAGGGAGTAAATCTTAAATGTTCTCAATGCAAAAAAAGAAATGGTAATTATGTGATATGTTGGAGGTGTTTGTTAATGCTACAATGGTAATCATTTCATAATAAATACATGTATCAAATCAACACATAGTATACCTTAAAATTACACCATGTTGTATGTCAATTATATCTCAATAAACCTGGAAAACATGTAAAAACAAACAGAAAACCCAGAAAGCCAAACTAAAAAAAAGTAATAGAGAATGGAATTGCTGCAGCATTCTTTATTCCTAACTGGGGACGAAAATCAGCCTAATGAGGTGAATCAGTTGGAATTTGGGAAAGAACTTGTAGGAAGAATGTAGAAAGGGGGAAATTTAAAAAACATGTCAAACTATATCATATATAGATAAGGATAAAAATATTTTCTAAAATTTAAATTTATATATAATGTGCTTTTAATAACTTAATTTTAATTAATGAATTCACATGTCATCAAACACCACAGAGCAGGGGCGCCTGGGTGGCTCAGTTGGTTAAGCATCTGACTCTTGAATTCAGCTCAGGTCTTGATCTCAGAATTGTGAGATCAAGCCTTGTGTTGGTCTCTGCACTGGGTATGGAGCCTGAGTAAGATATCCCCTCCAAAAAATAAAATAAAATAAAATACCACACAGTAGTAATATTAATGGGACAGTTGTAGAAAAAATTAAATCTATCTCTATGTACAACTGGTAAAATTTCCTCTGAAAATGCAAAAGAAAATAGAAAGTATTTCCTTATTTGACCATTTTACTTACCTTTGTGATTCATTCCTTTGTTATATTCTATTTTTTTACATTAAAACAGTAATTTTTATTTTTCCTCAATAATCTGTGACTATCAGATGAACATGAAGGCTTTTGCTGCAGTGGATTTCATAAAACTAACAATGAACACAGTATATTTGAAGTTTTCTTTTTTTTTTTCCCTAATAATCTTATGAGAATTATAATTTTAAAATTATGCCAAGAAATACAGTCAGTAGTAACAAAATATAAATTAGCCTTCCTCTTTAGAAGTGGTTCCAGATTCTGTTACTATCACTGTTTATAAATTATAAAATGTGGCTTTTAAATTCTAGGTTCCAACATTATTAGATTAAATTTCTCTTTTTAAAGGATAATCATGGTGAGGACCTACCAAAAGAGCAACTTGAAAGAGGAAGTTTCTCTCTTTCTCCTCTTCTGCTGTCCTGTCTTCATTGTTGTATAAAATCGACCATTCACAGGACACCTGGGTGGCTCAGTTGGCTAAGCATCTGCCTTCAGCTCAGGTCATGATCCCAGGGTCCTGGGATCAAGCCCCGTGTCGGGCTCCCTGCTCACTGGGGAGACTGCTTCTCCCTCTCCTCCCCACTTGTGTGTCCTCTCTCGCTATCTCTGCCTCTCTCAAATAAATAAATAAATAAAATCTTTAAAAAAATAAAAATAAATTAAAATCAACCATTCTGAAAGAGCTAAATTCCCTTCTATATATAAATTTCATAATTTCATCTTTCATTTACTAGTGAAAGGTTATGCACCTATGACCTCCCCCATCTATTGTCTAGAGCTTTCACCTCTGACTTCCTCAAAACCTTCCACTTGGTCATTTTTCTCAAAAGGACATAGAATTAAAAGAGACTGAGTAAAACATTACAGATGTGGATACACTGATATCCTCCCCCCAAAAAAACACCACACAAAATCAATAAGGCAAGTGAATTTATTGTATAACACAGATACATGAATAATTCTATATTTCTCTTTCTCTTAACTGTCATTCATTGATTCATTCAAAATATTTATCAAATGTTTATCATGCATTTGGCACTGAACTAGATACTGTGATGTGCCCATGAGAATGACAAAAGGGAGATGAACATTAATTAGGACAGAGAACGTGGGTAAGTGAACAAGCAATAACATCCCACAGAAAAGACAATAAGCTCAGGCATTAGGACTGAAAACGCTGAGTCCTAATGGGCACCTGCGTGGCTCAGTTGGTTAAGCGACTGCCTTCAGCTCAGGTCATGATCCTGGAGTCCCAGGGTCCTGGAGTCCTGCATAGGGCTCCCTGCTCAGCGGGGAGTCTGCTTCTCCCTCTGACCCTCCCCCCCTCTCATGCTCTCTCTCCCACATAAATAAATCTTTAAAAAAATAAATAAAAATGAAAACACTGAGTCCTAGATTATGAGGATCTGGTGGATAGATAACATGGTGCAAGAAGAGACCAGTACTTTAACCAGAGAGATGTTTGAAAGTCTAAAAGTTTGGGGGAAACAAGCCATCACAGATCAGTTTTGTATAACTGGTTCAGAAACAGGGAGAAAAAGGGCAAGTTTGGCTAGGCTACATTTATATAATAATTTATAGGCATCATTGAAGCATTTGGACTTCATCTTATATTTAATGTGAATTCAGTTGGGGCTGGGTGACAATTTGTTTTGGAAAATTAACCTGAGTTGCTTTCAGGGAAATGATTGAACACTGTCCCTTATCCAAGTAAGAATTATCAGTTGCATGCACTATATATGTGAGAACAAGGCTGGTAGGAAGAAATAGACAATCTGAGAATATAAAATATGGGGTCAATCAGATTTAGTGATTGATAATGAAAGAGATATGAATGCCTATGCACTGATCTCAGACACTGGCAAATAAATTTATGGTGCTGCCAATCACTGGGAAAGAAAACCTAGGTGAGGAGCTGTTTGCTAAGTAAAGTACTCCATTCAATTTAAAAGAAGATAGTTATTTGGTATTTAGATTTTTCAGATTGTATTAAAAATTTTGGCAACAGTATTGATCTAAAACATGTCCTGTAACTTTTTCAAGATATCTTGGTAGTACCTCAGAATGGAGAATAGAAAAGCTCTAAAAGGCATGATATAAGTGGTGAGACTCTCTGGTTAATAAAACTTTAGGGAAATAGATTGGCCTACTTGGGAAATGAAATACAGATAATTTTAATTCTGCACATGGTGTACCATGTAAAAAATATGAAGTCAAAAGCACATCCAAAACCTCCAAGTGTAAATATTTAAGCCAGTTATAATTTCAACAGAGTCAAGTTACCAAAATGCCAATTTTGTGTTAGCTCTACATACTTAATTCTTGGACACATCTTTGATCTATTGGTTTTAGGAATGAAAACAGAGAAAATAAAGATTAGTGAATTAACAGCCTCTGCTTCAGCCCAAAGAAGGAATAAAATACTGACAGTTTTATTCTTTCTACTGACATATGTAAGCAAACTCTGTGATAGATTTTTCCATTGGAAATAGCACACTCATATTCTTAAAGTTTTGTCCGTATATACTAAACATATTTCCATACCATAAACATGTTTAATTTTTTGATAATTTTAAGAAAGAAGTAGCTACCATGTCCTTTATATAAATAAACAAAAAAATTGCAAAATCTAGTAAAATTATTATAGCCAAATCCAACAATCAAGAGGACATAATTAAAAATAAACTGTGGCAAGTGTGAATATTTTTTGAAAGTGTTCAAGGGCAAAATACACTGACATTACCTTTAATCTCCATTGCTCTGCTGCAAGGAGATTAAAAATCCAATACTTAGATTCTAACTATTTATAGAAAGGGCTTCTAAAGATCAGTATATTAAAGAAAATGAGTAATTATTGAAACACACCTGTTGCTAAACCCTCCTACAGGTCAAAGGTACCTTACAAGTTATATACTAGTCCTTCATTTAAAATAGCTTCCTGCTTATTGAATACAATCAAGAATGATTGGGTTATTCTTTTTAAGAATCATCTCTTAAAAATAATATTTCCTTCTTTGACTATTTTTTCCACTAGGTTAATGGGGAAATTAGCCCATCGATTCTCATGTAACCAGTGAGGAGAATATACCCAGAATACTGTGCACAGTATTTTTTAAGTTTCTAATTTAAGGCATTTTCAAATATTTCATTTAAATGCTTATAGCACTTTTCTAAGATACCTTGTAAAGCAGGATGGCAGAAAAATTACTCTCAAATTAACTGTATATAACAACCATTTCAGTTACTTTTACTTTTATATTTTGCATAATTAAAGCACTGCCATTTAACCATCATGCTCACGATTCTAAACTTTTTAAGACAGTAGAAAACCAGGATACTTTGGACTGATATAAAATTTGAGCTTTATAAGATCCATATAAAGTAACCATTTCTCCCTTCCTATTCCCATATATCTATCTACCTATCTCTATCTACCTATCTAGCTATCTATCCATCTGTCATAAGAGAATCTATGAGATAGTCCCTAAGATCTGCCCCTTCACCCCCAGTGTACAAACCCTGTATAATTCGAAGTGCAGTTAGCAGCTGGTCTCTAACAGTTTAATAAAAGCAAGTCTGTAAAGAAATGTTCTGAAAGTTTCCAGAATGAGACTGAACTAACGATCCTGAGCAAGAGGCATGGAAAAATGGAAGAATCTCCAGCCATTCTGACCGTAGATTTAGTGGCAGTTACAAATTAAGAAAACAGTGACCTATCTGGGCCTGTATCCTTCTTTTCTCCTTAACTTATAAATTTCTAATTCTGCTATGCCTTAGGGAATTACCTGATCTTCAGATTTTCCCTAGTGTGCAACAACTGAATAAAAACTGTTACCTCTGTTTAACCACTTAAACTTAAGCTATTTTTTCCCTTGACAGGACCTACATAACTAATTCTTATGTTAAACAGTACAAAAGGGGGTTTTTTTGTTTTTTTGTTTTTTTGTTTTTTTGTATGGACAGAGAATATAAAGCTTGTGAGTGACAGGAATAAGCTTAAAAATTTAGCTATACTAAATTGCAGACAACTTTTTCCCATGGTGCCATGATGTTTTCTTGAATTATGTTTGGGTTTCATATTACTCATAGATCTTCAGTGAAGTAAGGATGGAAAGGCAACATTTCAGAGTTCCTAAGTCACTGAGATAGAGGGACATTCTAGGTAATTGCTTCCTATCACTGGAGGTTTCCTCAGAGCTGCCTACATCATGACTAGTCTCACTAAGCGCTTTTTATCTCTCAAGGAGTTGTCAGATAAGTGCCTTGGTTTCACTACTGATACTTAGCTTACTTTATGGTTGTACATAGAATGGAAGCTCCATCACAGTAAGGTGTTTGTTTATTTCCATGCTTAGTAAATACAACCACATTTAGTACACAAAAGAGATTCAATATATGCCTATAGGATAAAACACACACACATATTACATGCCCATATATAAATGTTATTATATATTGCCACTTTTTAAAGAACTCCACACATCACTAGATAGTGGTTTAGTATAAAATTATAAAGAATATAAAGCCTAAATTTCCTTCTACAGATGGCTTAAAAACATGCTTTTATAGATAATGAATGCTATTACTGTCACTTTAAGTGGAAGACTTAAGCCAACTTTAAAAAAATTATATTCATTAAAGAAATTCCTTTTTACATTAATACTGTAAAATAATTGGTAAGTTTCAAAGGGATGGATTTTTCCTTAACAGTAAATCTTAGTTCTAAAGTCACTCCGCTTTAGGAAGTTAAAAAAACGTTCTCTTGTACAGTTTATGATAAGCACATGAGTGACCCAGTGAAACAATGCTAAAGAAATGTTTCCACAAACATACACATGTGCAAGCTAACACACACACATCTCAGCTCTAAGAAAGGGAGAAAAGGAAAGAGTCACGTGGAGAAGAGACATTATGGGGAAGACTAAGGGGACAGGAATATATACCATGTAAGCCACAGCTAGACAGACAGATCATTAAAAAGGCAATATTACAAATGGTTGCCATTCTTTCTTTGGTACACCAAGAGTTTCCAAATGTAGTCTTGGAGATGGTGGGGGGTAGTTTCAGAGATACTGTAGCCAGTGAAACTGGAGCCATGTTGGTTATTTCAAGGAATGTCTATAGTTTTTGAGGTCAGTAACCGACTTTTACATGACAAGTAAAATTTTACCTTGATGAAAGCAAATAGGAATTTCAAAATGTCCCCAAGGAGGAAGAAAAGCCTACCTTTAATAAAATTAGATTGGAATCAGGCTGCTAATTACCAACACTTGATGTTAGAGAAAAATTGGGAAAGAATTGTTAGAGGGAAAATACCTTTAATCTGGAATTTTTATTTCCAGTAAAACTATCAGCTAGGACTGAAAGCAAAACTAAAGACTGAAATTTTTTGAATGGATTGCTTGAATATATTCTCCTTCACCTCCCACAAAAAATTATATACATCATTATATATTAATACATTTTATACACTATATATTGTTATATCATACATTATATATTAACATGTTACTATGTAGCATATACTGCAAGTATATGTTAATAGTATATATTAGTATTGCTAGTTTAGAAAAATATGGAAGTTACAAAACACTGAGTAAAATATGATAAGATAATTCGCTAAAATAAATAGCATGATCAAAAACTAGTTTATCAGAGTGAATTCATATAATTATATTTATTATATCTTGTTTTTGTTTTTGGCCTAAGCAGTACTATATTTCACTAAAATAAATTAAAAAAGACAGGGATTCTAAAGATAGAACTAGGTTGTGATTGTTTCATGGCCTTTATTCCCTATCAAATATAATACCCAAACAATGTTTAAAACCCTCCTGATCGCATTAAGCCTTCTGACAGAGAAAGCAGACACCATAGTAATATGAATCTTTTAAGGCCTGATCATCTGTGTTTGATATCTGAGCCTATGTCTACTGACTCAACCAAATATTGTCTTTTCCCCAAAAAAGGCACATCCTGATCCTTATAAATTAGTCTTCCAGGTCTGAAATTGTGTCTTAAAGGGATTATCTACTTAAAACAACTTGTCTGCCTAAAATTCATAGGCACTATTTCTCTTCATTTCATTAATGGAAACATACCAAGAAAATGTGATTCTAAAATAAAGATAGGTGTAATTTCAAATGAAGACATGTTTGCCAATTACCCTCATTTCAGAAACACAGCTGCCTTACAGTAACGGGTACAAAAAATGTGGCTACTATGTTAACAGATAAATAACAAAACCTACATAATTCCAGGGTTTTAAGACCAAAATCATGCTATTCTTTCATCTCCCCAAAGTCTTATGAGAGGGGAACTGAGCTACATTCTTCATATTTGACAGCAGGTTTGGGGACTCAAGACAGATTGTTTTACGTGGATATTTGAAGAAATAAAGATTTAAGTGTAGTATATAGTTCAAAATGGGATAAGAGCTATGAAAAAATCTAGTATCTTACATGGTTAAAAAAGTTTGCTTCTAGAAGAACAGGAGTTCAAAGTGAATGGAGGAATGACTTTTTACTTTTTCTTTTATTCTCTTTCTTACTGTATGGATTTGTTACCATATGCTTGTATTACTTTTATTATGGTTATTATGTTTATTTGGAGGGTTATATATCCTCCCAGCTTATCTTTATGTGCAAATATCCATTTTCCTTTTACAAATTTGGAGTCATATTGTACTCTTTGTAATCTTTTATTTTTCCCAAATAACACATTGAAAAAAATTTCTAAACCATTATGTAGTCTTGTATAACATGATTTGACATGTTGTTATCCATGATAACATGTATAACTGTGTATATACATGAATGTGTTTGTGGGTATATACTCTTGCATCTGGCTACATTTGTATTCTCTAGGATCTACACAGACAAAGCCTGGGAGCAGCGACACCATAAAAACAAAGAACACATTCAGTACTCAGATATTCCATCCCCTCTGCACTTATGTCTCCTCCCCTGCATGGGCATCCTACATACTGTACTCAGATTTCAATACAATGTGTTGGCCACTCCCTGCAAGGATTCCCTTCCTAACCTGGTTGGACTTGAACACTCCACCCCAGATGGCCCCTCACAGAACGTCCATCTTACCCTGCTCGATTTCTAATATCCTATACCAGACTGCACCACCTCCATGTGTAGGCTGCACTCAGACACTGAATTCCCATGCTGGCTGCCAATTCCTTCTCTACCCCAGCATGGTCTCTGGCAATCTGCACTGTGTTGTGTCTCCTCCCTTCCCTGCCTTTTACTGAACTGCCTAAGTTTGTGAACACCTGCCTAATCCACCCCTTGCAGAAACACTCCTCACGCTGCTTTGGCCCTGGCATGCTGTCCTGAGTCCCCATACTGCACAGATGCCCTTCTCACAGTAATTGAGCTCCTATATCCCATACTAAATCTGTCCCCACAGCATCCTACTCCTTTCTCTCCCACTCTCCTGATACCTCCTCTGGAACACTGCCACCCCCATCTCCAACTTAGATGCTTACTTTGTTCTTAGATAAAAATAGCTGGACATTCTTTCCTGCTTTGTCAAAGATGAGTTGACCATAGAGTTGAGGGTCCATTTCTGGGCTCTCTATTCTGTTCCATTGATCTATGTGTCTGTTTTTGTGCCAGTACCATGCTGTCTTGATGATGACAGCTTTGTAATAGAGCTGGAAGTCCGGAATTGTGATGCTGCCGGCTTTGCTTTTCTTTATCAACATTCCTCTGGCTATGCGGGGTCTTTTCTGGTTCCATATAAATTTTAGGATGATTTGTTCCATTTCTTTGAAAAAAGTGGATGGTATTTTGATGGGGATTGCATTGAATGTGTAGATTGCTCTAGGTAGCATTGACATCTTCACAATATTTGTTCTTCCAATCCATGAGCATGGAACGTTTTTCCATTTCTTTGTGTCTTCCTCAATTTCTTTCATGAGTATTTTATAGTTTTCTGAGTACAGATCCTTTGTGTCTTTGGTTAGATTTATTCCTAGGTATCTTATGGTTTTGGGTGCAATTGTAAATGGGATCAACTCCTTAATTTCTCTTTCTTCCGTCTTGTTGTTGGTGTATAGCAATGCCACTGACTTCTGTGCATTGATTTTATATCCTGCCACTTTACTGAATTCCTGTATGAGTTCTAGCAGTTTTGGGGTGGAGTCTTTTGGGTTTTCCACATAAAGTATCATATCATCTGCATTTTTCCAAAGAAGACATCCAAATGGCTAACAGACACATGAAAAAGTGCTCAATATCGCTCGGCATCAGGGAAATCCAAATCAAAACCTCAATGAGATACCACCTCACACCAGTCAGAATGGCTAAAATTAACAAGTCAGGAAATGACAGATGTTGGCGGGGATGCGGAGAAAGGGGAACCCTCCCACACTGTTGGTGTGAATGCAAGCTGGTGCAGCCACTCTGGAAAACTGTATGGAGGTTCTTCAAAAAGTTGAAAATAGAGCCACCATATGATGCAGCAATTGCACTACTGGGTATTTACCACAAAGATACAAAAGTAGGGATCAGAAAGGGTACGTGCACCCTGATGTTTATAGCAGCAATGTCCACAATAGCCAAACTGTGGAAAGAGCCAAGATGTCCATTGGCAGATGAGTGGATAAAGAAGATGTGGTATATATATACAATGGAATATTATGCAGCCATCAAAAGGAATGAGATCTTGCCATTTGCAACAACGTGGATGGAACTGGAGGGTATTATATTGAGTGAAATAAGTCAAACAGAGAAAGGCATGTATCATATGATCTCACTGATAGGAATTCTTAATTGCAGGAAACAAACTGAGGGTTGCTGGAGTGGGGGGTGGGGTGGGAGGGATGGGGTGACTGGGTGATAGACACTGGGGAGGGTATGTGCTCTGGTAAGCACTGTGAATTGTGCAAGACTGTTGAATCTCAGATCTGTACCTCTGAAACAAATAATGCAATATATGTTAAGAAAAAAAAAAAGAAGAAGAAGAAGGTAGCGGGACGGGAAGAATGAAGCGGGGGAAATCGGAGGGGTAGACGAACCATGAGAGATGATGGACTCTGAAAAACAAACAGGGTTCTAGAGGGGAGGGGGGTGGGAAGATGGGTTAGCCTGGTGGTAGGTATTGAGGAGGGCACATTCTGCATGGAGCACTGGGTGTTATGCACAAACAATGAATCATGGAACACTTCATCTAAAACTAATGATGTAATGTATGGGGATTAACATAAGAATAAAAAATTAATTAATTAATTAATAATGAATACATTAAAAAATAGCTGGAGGGAAGAAGGAAGGAGAGATAAAGTGGTTTTGAAAGAGAAAAATAACAGGGAAGAGACAAAGCCCAAAACAATCTTAAAGGTCATCAATTATAATGTATAATGCTGGTTAAACATTTGAAAAATAATTAATCTTTGCATCTTTAATAAAGATATATCTGGAATATAGTAATTTAGTTCAGGGTTTCATATGGAAAAAGAATGTTTATTAATAAATACACAGAAGATGGTGACCTGGAGGATCAATTGTGAGGAACTCAAGTCATAATAATTTCTAAAGTCGCAAGGGTCAGCATAAGCAAATAAAGATTTTTGGACCATGGTTTTACAATCTAAATATTTCAAGAATTTCCATAGGTAAAAGTGTTATATTTATTCTCTGTGGTTGGGGCAGGATAACAAGGATTAATGGATAAAACATAAATTAAAATTAATGAAATCATATTTGATCTAATAATAATATCCAATATTGATACTCAATGAATCCTGGATTTCAATAAAAAATGCTTAATATACATCAGTTGTTGTAGGAATTGTTTTCATATATGAGGAATCATGGTTTTAACTCATTTGCCCAAGGTCAAACTTATCAAGCTGGTACCTCCAAAACCAAATCTCTGACAACATGATTCTATAATCCATGTTCCTAAATAAAAATTAAAAGGCCCTTCTAAACATAAGAGCCATTAAGAAATATGATTGGTGTTTTCTTAGAAATTTAGTGATATAAGCTCATGCATGCATCATTTTCCTCATTTGATATGCCTTACACTGTTACTTATCAAAAACATATGACTTGTACAAAAGCATGTGAAGACACTGGAAAAGTTGGATGCATGTTTGAGATCCTGGAGTCTATCTTCAAATAGAGGTTTTGTGGAAGTTTTTGCTGCTATAGTATAGACAGAACAAGATGAACGAAAATTGAGAAGAAAAGCATCATTTCCTGAAGTATTTCTGCAATATTAACAGAACTCTACCAGTAACTTCTGGGAGAAAAATAACTCCACTAAGCACGTAACTACTCCACAAGCAGATTGGTTTGATTTGGGGCGACATCATGCAGAAAACCTACGGAAGCCATCATTGCGTCACTTGTCAGAGCTTTCCCTGACACAGCGTTGCCCTCACACTTCCTCACACTTATGAATTTAGAAAACCACTTAAGTTTTGGAAATAACTGGAAGTAAATACCAAATTGGGGGGCAGGGGTGCCTGCATGGCTCAGTCGGTTAAACGTCTGCCTTCAGCTTAGGTCATGATCCCGGGGTTCTAAGACTGAGCCCCGCCTTGGACTCCCTGTTCAGCAAGGAATCTGCTTCTCCCTCTGCCCCTTCCCCACTTGTTGCTCTCTCTTTCGTGTGCTCTCTCTCAAATAAATAAAATCTTTAAAAAAATATACCAAATTGGGTAAATAGATGGAATCAGCATTTTAAGCAATTGAAAAGGTTAACTGTATACTAAGTCTAACTCAACTACATAGTGGGCTTTTCTAAAGGGAATCCTTGCAGTGATTTTCTAAATGCTCACGTTTACCCTTTCAGCCATTATTTGTACATTTTTTTTAAATTTTTTCATTTGTTTCTGCTTTTCTTTGGCTCACCAATAGAATGAATAGAAGAAAGTGAAATAAGATGGCAAAGAGAGAGAGGACAAAGAGAAGGAATGAGAGAAGCTTATCCTGAGGTAAATTAATATATATAAGGTGAGCTGGGTACTGGACACAAACTGTAGATAATGCCTTAATACATGAAAGATTTTGATGTGGTGTTAACAGAAATGTGTCAGGCTAAGGTATGGGATGGCACACACACAGTCCTTTTTTGGTGGAGGGCAGATAGTCATATATAGTTCTTCCTTATCTCTGTAATTTTGGTATACTAGTTGATGCCAGGGTAGAAGGGTGAATGTAGAGGGAAGAAAAAAGAGAATTCCATCTCTGGAATGGAAGTCATGACATATGGAGTGGGAGGGAGAAACAGTATATATGTGTATGTGACATCCTTGTATTTATCTAAATATTTGTGCTTATTGAAAAGATGTGGGTGGCTGAGAAAGAGCAACAAAGATTTATGGAATTTAAATCAAATGGTATATAAATGAGGAAAGCTAATATGCCTTATATATTGTATACTTTTATATACTTTATTTTACATAAGCTGAGCAAATATGTTATAGACATATAACTTAATAAGTTTAAAAGTAAGAAAACTATTGTCTACCTTTTAAAAATAATCCCAACTGATAGTTCACAAATTTTCATTCCCAGCAGCATACTTTTCCTAATTAATCATTTTCCACAGAATTTATAGTGTAATATAACACCGTAAGCTCTATTTACATGATCTGTTAGATCTTCTGAATACACATTTGAAGCTAAATGTTAAAAATGTAACAGATATTATCACATAGCTAGATTAGGGTTATTTGTCATGACACTTTTTGAAACACCAGTGTTTCAAAGTCTAAAATCCTAGTAGCCTCAGTTGTAAAATATAAAGCTGAAAAGAGTACCCCGCACAAGCAGAGTGTTTTGCAAACTGGAACTGCTAATGAAAGAATAGTTCACATGAATTAATAATACCATTTCTCTTCAGCTTGAAGCCCACTATGCATTGCTCACATTCTTTGATACATAGGCCTGAGTTCCAACAACTAAGTCTCTCTTGTTATTCCTTTGAGATATCTAAATTGAACAGCGGGCAGTTTTCTCAGTGGGTGTCTTCAAATGAGACCTTAATAACTCAGTACCTGTGTCTTGTCCATAAAAGTAAAATTTGGATTTATATACTACATGAAGCATGCCACTATGCTGAGGTTTGTATAATACCAAACTAAATTTAATAGTGATTTTCCCCTGTAGCAGTGGAATTACCAAAGGGGCATTGTGATATTGTGTAAGCATTATCTTGAACACCAGTCTCACTCACTGGCACAGCATATTCAATATGCTTATAAATAAAAAAAATAGATGGTAGCTTCCATTCATTTTTATAACAGTCTAATAATCAAAAAGAATTTATTTCTTTTACTCAACTCTGCACAATTTATTTTTTTAAGATTTTATTTATTTATTTGAGAGAGAGAGAAAGAGAGCACAGGTGGGGGGTGAGGAGGGACAGAGGGAGAGGGAGAAGCAGGCTCCCCACTGAGCAGGGAGCCCAATGTGAGGCTCGATCCCAGGACCCTGAGATCATGACCGGAGCTGAAGGCAGATGCTCAACCGACTGAGCCACCCAGGTGCCCCTCAACTCTGCACAATTTATAAGACTAAAAGGCAAATACCATACAGCCAGAATATTTTTACTGAAGCAAAAGGTATTCATAAAACATCAGGTAATGAGGGAAATGAATTATACTTCCTGCTCTCCTAATAATGCTAGGATGCTAGGAATTCAGTATAATTACACAGATAATTTGGAGGGTCAGTATTAGAATTAAAAGACAGGGTGGGGCGCCTGGGTGGCTCAGTCGTTAAGTGTCTGCCTTCCGCTCAGGTCATGATCCTGTGATCGAGCCCCGCATCAGGCTCCCTGCTCAGCAGGAAGCCTGCTTCTCCCTCTCCCACTCCCCTGCTTGTGCTCTCTCTCTCTCACTGTGTCTCTCTCTGTCAAATAAATAAATTAAAAAAAAAAAAAGACAGGGGGAACAGGATTGCGACGCCCACAGAACAACAAAACTAATTTAGAAGAAAGAAGATAAGAACACATTTATAAACATTTGTTTTTCACGAGCATTAGAAAATAACACAGTGCATAATTATTTGTAATAATATAAACCCAAAGCCAAAACTAATAGACTATGAATAAAGTATGCCAAAGAATACAATAAGGTGCTACATAAAATATGTAACATATATTTGCTTTTCAAGTTGAGCTCAGTGTTTACATATTAAAAAAAACCAAAACCCTTGGGCGCCTGGGTGGCTCAGTTGGTTAAGCAACTGCCTTCGGCTCAGGTCATGATCCTGGAGTCCCGGGATCGAGTCCCGCATCGGGCTCCCTGCTCGGCAGGGAGTCTGCTTTGCCCTCCGACTCTATCCCCTCTCACGTGTTCTCTCTCATTCTCTCTCTCTCAAATAAATAAATAAAACCTTAAAAAAAAAAAACCCTCCATATTTTAAATAATTCAATTAAAATTTATTTCCATTTTGATTGAAATACACATTATAAACCACTTATTATTCCCTAATATCAGAATATTATATAATTATCCAAGCTTTGGGATAATGGGTGGAGCCTGGATATGGCAGAAGAAAGAGGAACAAAGATCTCACTCTCCCTTTTATGAGAATTACTAAATGTAATTCTTTGGATGTGTCGGCTTTATATGCTAATATTCAAGAACCTATTTACTAATAAATCCTTTCAATTGTTGCTGTTCACATTTTCAAACAAAACTACTGACTGACATATTTTTGAGCTACTTTGAGTGATTTTCCTTCTTCATAATCACTTTGTCTATTGTAGACAAAGGGATACATTTGTAAAGTGAGGAGCCGATTATGAGATGCCATCTTTTAACTCTACATAATATTCTTTTTGCTTGATGGGCTGTATAAGGATCAAACCCTCATACTTGACCTCAACAGCATCATGATCCAGATAATGGATCTGGTTAGTACCAATATAACTCATTCTTATTCTGTTGCTGAACACATTGCAGTCTCAACTCATATTTGATTAAATTTCCATTAATCATTATTAAGATTCCTCTGTGCAAATGAAATGGCATTTACTTCATTTAACGTATAATTGAGGTCTAATTGAGCAGCAACTGTTTCATAGAATTGTTAAGTACTTTTGAATGTAAAATAACAGAGGTACCAATTTTGTCAGTAAAGTCTTATGTACCACTCAGTCTGTTTGCCTATTAACTTCAATTTCTAGATACTAGACCAGTAGTTATAAGTTTACCTTGATGAATAATCTCCTCATCACTAATTTCATTCTTCATTCAGTTACGGGGTCTCGTCATTTCAGGAAGATACATTACACCTTTGTGAATCTTTTTTAAGTTATGTAATTTTGTAGTTTTGAGTGGAGAGATACATGTCTGACTGTAAAGATAAACTAGGCATCAGTTACTCTCTTAGAGAAAACTTTCTTTTAGATGATGTTACCCCTGGCTTGTGAGCAGTGCCTTTAAACAGAACAAAAAGTATTTTATTTAACTTGATCAAAATCATATATCAAATGTTTCCTTCTCAGTATTTTTACTGTGCATTCTGAGTTTCAAAATGGAAACTACATTGATTTTTTGTTTTTATATTCATACTCTGTAGATTTGGGACCTAATTTCATTTTCCTTAATTTTTCTTATCAGTTGATCCTCATCATGTACTCCATATTTGTAAATTTGCCTACTTGCAAAAATCTATTTGTAACTTCAAAATCATACTAGGGGCACACTCATGGTCATTTTTGGGCATGTGTTGAGTGGCGTAAACATAGAGTCAACCTGTTGCACACATTCCCAGCTGAAGTCAAGCAAGGCAAAACTCTGCCTTCTT
The DNA here is from genome assembly GCF_002201575.2 of Neomonachus schauinslandi. Taxonomy (NCBI): domain Eukaryota; kingdom Metazoa; phylum Chordata; class Mammalia; order Carnivora; family Phocidae; genus Neomonachus; species Neomonachus schauinslandi. Next base: position 21,456,162 of record NC_058405.1, on the reverse strand, counting down.
TTTTCAGCTCCACTATAAAAATAGTGTCCCTTTCATGGTCTATTTAGTGTCATTTTATTTTTTTACACTTTTGTATTTTTTGTTGGTGATTTCACTGTTTAAAATGGCCAAATCATAGTGCTTAAGTGTTGTTTAGTTTTCCTAAATGCAAAAATGCTATGATATATCTTAGTAAGAATATAAACAGGTTAGTTAAGCTTCATTCAGTCATGAATTATAGTGCTGATGGCAAAGAGTTTGATATTAATGAATTTGTATACCCAATATATATTAAAGTGTTTTTAAACAAAAACACACATAAAACAAGGTTATTTATTGACTGTTTTATGAAAATATAACCAGAGGCTCACAGGAACCTACCCTGCATCCCCCCCTTAGGAGCAATGATTCAGTATTTATTAATTCAGTGTCCGTGGTAAATGTATACAACATAACTACCAATAATAACTAAAATCAACTGTATCAATTGTAGGGATGTTCAGAGAGTCACAGAAATAAAGAAAATAGTTCAAAGAAGATCCAATAAAATCAGAAAAGAAAGCATAGCATCAAAAGCAAACCTTGCTCTGGTGTTAACCTATGTAGATGTTTCAGCTATAAACTCTGGAAGCAGACTCTCTGGATTTGAGTTCTGTTGCCAGCACTGTGATCATGATCATGTCAGGGAAGTCTCTGTGTCTGCTTCCTCTTTTTACAAACAAGAATAATATGATTCTTTCCATACAGGAAGAATGGTATGCATTAAAATAAAAAAAATATATATTGTTTGTAGTGTACTTAAAACTGTGCCTGATAAATGAGAAATGCTATGCTAGTATTTTTAAATTATTCAATATTATTAAGGGGATAATATGCTTAACCAAATATAATTTTTTCCTAAATGCTAATGAGAACAGTTTATAGCTTTAGAGACCAGGTCTCTATCAAAGGGGAAAAAATGCATGTGAGAGTAGGTAGGAGATACAACTTGCTTGACTTCAGCTGGGAATGTGTGCCTGAGATATAACATTTTTCCCCTGACTTTACAGTTCCTCTTCTAGGGTGAATCACCTCACATATGAAAGGGGCACACCCCCCAGTGGTTCTTTAGTTCCCAGTTTGGGAATGGTAGAACTGTTTTTAAAACTGTAATGGAAGAAGACCAAATGATAACCTAGCAATTGACTAAAGGAGTCAGCTGTCGGAGAAACTCAGGATGGGGGATTGATATGACATTTTTAATAGTCTTATTATTTGTAATTCCCGAAAAGCTGACTCATTTAACTTATGAAAATAAGACTACATTCAAACTAGTTTCAGTGCTTCCTGTATTAATCTCATTAACCAGACTGCCCATTACATAATATAATGGCTTTTATATGCAACCCTCTAACGTTCCTCTTCTTTTTCTACTTTTCAATTATTCTCAGATGTGTCTTAAACATTATAAGACATTCCAGTTTACTGCTGGTAGGTGGTTGCCAGGCTGCAGCACAAGTAGGGAGAATCTAGAAAGAACCCTATAGTCTTGCTGAACTGAGGAGATAATGACATTAAATTCAGGAAGGCAAAGGTAGCTAGAATTTGATGGGCGGAGAACCTGAGAAGAGAAAGCTGCATACAGAAAGAGAGCTCCAGGAGTGTACTAAGGAATACCCTTCTGTCTTGCTGAGAAATGATCTGTACCCTTGTGAGGGGAAACTCCCCAAGACAAGGAAAAAACAAACCACGAGGCACCCAGTGGACCAACAATTCCTTGAGCTTCCACAGGGCTGAGAATAGTTTTGTGTTTCCACCAGCTAGAATGGAGAGACCTTATAATACACATGGCACTGTGAAGGATTGTCAGAAGAATCATATTTTAGTAGCGGGGCTAAATTAGTATCAAATAAAGCAAGGCTGCTCTGGACATGTTAAGCAAAGTGTTGGGGAATATTGATATATCATGGAAAGACAAAGAAAAAAGCAACCTGAAATAGCGGATGGAGGTATATGTCTAGGGATAGAGGCGGACATTCCAAAATGTAAAAGCAGTAAATTCATCAAGAAAGCATACCAATCCTAAATGTGTATGTACCTAATAACAGAGTATCAACAAATATGAAGCAAATACTCATAAAACTGAAAGGAAAATAGGTCCCATTTTTTTCAATGAACTTAACTGAAAATTATGAATCAGGTTTTGTTATCTCTTTCCTCCCATCTTAAAATAAGGACTCTCGAGTTCAGCCATTTTGTCTTTTTTGTTCTCAATACATATTTGTGAATAAATCAAGTGGTATTTTAAAGCAAAATTTCTCCCCAAATTTGCCATTTCATTTTTGTTCTACCCTTAAATCCTTACTTATTTACAGGCTTCCCATTGTATATCGTGATTATTATTCTAAAATGTTTCTACATTTTTAAGGATAGTTCCAAACTTTCTAAACAACCCTTTCTCCAAATATCTGTCTCAGAATTGTTGAAACGTGGGCTTTTTGGGTGTCTGACACACAGAATGGATTCCTTCTCACATGTTACAACGACCAGAAAAGAGTCAGACTGACATCCCCTCTTCCCTGAATTATCAATTATGTCTTTTCAAGCTGCTTTTTATCTTCCAGAAATGTATTGTTATCTCCCCTCTACTGATTGTCCTATTTATGTAAATGTGGTTGGTTTAGATCTCCAACGTTCCTTTGAAATTAATTTAATGTGGTCTCTTAAAAAGGGAGAGATTAATGTGTGTGGTGAGGCAGCTAACAGAATTAGAGACCTTGCAATTTTGAACATATTTTCTGCACTTAATTTCATTTCATTTCATTTAAATTTAAAAAGTGAAGGAGTTTATTGAAAATCAGGTTGGAGCAACCATTAAAATCTTTAATGAATGCATTTCTCTTTTTAAAACTTTTTATTTTTTTGTAATTCTAGATCCATGGGGAATTGCAAAAATAGTACACAGGGGTCTCATGTACCCTTTTTTTTTTTTAAGATTTTATTTATTTATTTATTTGAGAGGGAAAGAGAGTGAGGGAGAGCATGAGAGCAGAGAGGGAGAAGCAGACTCCCTGATGCGGGGCTCGATCCAGGGACCCTGGGATCATGACCTGAGCTGAAGGCAGACGCTTAACCAACTGAGCCACCCAGGCGCCCCCTCATGTACTCTTCATCCACTGAAGGGGGTGCCATTCCTGTCTTCTCCTTTAGCCTCCTAGGACGTCATCTCAGAGGGAAGCAGAAGGGGCACCTCATTACCACTAGGTTGTTGTAGAAGTCCAGACCACCCTAGGCCTTCGCTGGGAGTAAGGGATGGAGGCTGGAGGTTGGGAATGGAAGTGTGTGTGTGTGCGGGGGTGGGTCTGCACTGCTGGGTGGTAGTAAAAGTTCTGGCTTTCATTAGGCCTCTTCCCATGCCACTCCAGTGGGGAAGGAGAGGGGTATTTCTTACAGCCAGGCAATGGTGGAAGCCCGCTTCCCACATAGCCTGTGTTGATGTGTGTCTAGTGCAGCCACAAGTTTTTCCCATGTGTTTGGCTAGATTAAAGAAAATCTAATTTTCTGTTGTCCTACGCTGCTCCTTCCCCAGTCCTTTGGCTGGAAAGAAAGAGCTTTACTTGGAGTTTGTTTTTTGTTTTGTTTTTTTTTTTTTTTCCAGTATGATCCTTGGGTGTAGGTTGTAGGCTTCTTCAGCACTCAGTCCAGGATCAATGAGGCAAAAAGAAAAGCCAGTGAACTCTCTGCAATGTTGCTCTTCTATTACAAAGTCCTTAGCTGGTCCATTGTATTCTCTCCACTTTTAGAGTCTTAAGTTGGTGTCACATTTTAGATGTATTTAGCATAAAGTATACTGAGAAGTATATCAATTCATCTTGTCTAGGACTTGAAGGGCTTTTTTTCTCTTTTTATTTTTTAATCTTTATTTTTTTGGTTTTTTTAAAGATTTTATTTATTTATTTGAGAGAGAAAGGTGCACACACGCATGAAGCAGCGGCGGCGGGGGGGAGGGCAGAGGGAGAGGGAGAAGCAGACTCCCTGCTAATTAGGGAGGCAGACTCAGATCTTAATCCCAGGACCCTGAGATCATGAATTGAGATGAAGTTAGATGATTAACTGACTGAGCCACCCAGGCACCCCTTTATTTTTCTTTTAAAAGCAGATTTAGTGTGTAAAAAATTAAGCCTTAACAGTGGTAATTTATCAGATTAATATTTATTTTAAAATAAAATTCTTTGCCTTGCAAGATATTTCACTTTGGAATTTAAGATCTCTCCTAAATAAATTTAATACCTAGCCCAAGTTCTTTGGATGTAAAAATATACATGATTTTCAAGAATACGTCATCATTTTGTAAAATGATGCATATTTATATTGAAAATTGTAATACTGACACTGGGATGATGATTTTATTTTTTTTTAAAGATTTTTTTTTTTTTTTTATTCATGAGAGACAGAGCGAGAGAGAAAGGCAGAGGGAGAAGCAGGCTCCCAAGGAGCAGGGAGCCCGATGCGGGACTCGATCACAGGACCCTGAGATCATGACCTGAGCCGAAGGCAGACGCTTAACCATCTGAGCCACCCAGGCGCCCTGGGATGATGATTTTAGAAATTACCTTCTTTATCTTTAAGGAGTGCCATGCAGTCTTTCTTTCTTTTTCTTTTTATTTGTGTTAATAGCAAGATCTCACAAAAGACTGGCATTCATTACAATGCTCTTTATACTTTAATGTATGGTTGTAACCTCTTATAGAGATGGAAGGCAGTTCCATTTTCTCAATTAATATAAGAAAGTAAGGCTAAAGGATTTTTTCAGGCTGAAAACACACATACAAATCCTTGGACCATTAATATATCCATTATGCACAGTTATTACACAAAATTCAATTTGAATTTTGTTTTCAATTTTGCATGAATCACCAATTCTGTAGCTAAAACAGCATAATACAGGAGGGTATATAGAGTCCATTATTCGAAAGAAAACATTTTTATATTAAAAGCTCTCTAATTTGCACAGAATCCAGAAAAAAAAGTGAGAAATACTTTTTTTTTTCCATTTAAATGATATTTGCCAAGCCTTGATGTCTATATCAGAGTCTGTTTTTCCATCACCTTGCTCTATTTTCTCTCCTTTAGTCTTTTATCTCTTCTGCCCTCCCCCAGAGACCTTACTCCTATCCTGTACCCTGAGGTGCTTGAGATCTTGGTCATTCTTCTGGCTTCATCGTCAGTAATTATTCTGCTTCATTGGAGGGCGTCATCATCTTGGGTTCACCTTGGATGATTGGCAGCAGTTTTTCACCATGTCCCACTGTGTTATTTCAACTTCCAAACTCTATAAAGTACAGCTTAAAACAAAACAAAAACCAAGCCATTTCCTTTGGAATGTTGACCACACTGACAGCAACACTTCAATGAATCATGCCCCTGGAGTATGTTTCTTTACTCTCACCATGTCAAGCAGAAACAGGAGAAGAGTTGTTGAGGCAAAATGAAAATCTTGCTTTGCCATATGTGGTTTAGAGTTTTTAACTTACTCTTAAATTTACTTCTATCATACTGACTGTAAAGAGTAGAAATAGGATCTTCAAAGTCAGTACAAATTCAACATCTTTATAGTATATTTATATTTTAATTATTTTGTATATGTAAATATAGAAATAATATATCACATATAAATATTTATAAGTATAAATATCCCGAGTTATTATATATATATATGTAATTTGATACTCTAAAATAAAAACCAAGCAAATGTACTTTTCCTGAGAAATTAATCTCTTGGTTAAATGGAAAATACATTTGATTTTTATGAATGACTACTTCTATTGAGGTCAAAATGAAGTCTGTAATGAGGTCCATTGGAAGTGGAACCAATAATAAGCAATGTTCGAATAGTTAGTCTGGCATTTTAGATACGACACCCAGAAAATATGAAGATGGATAATAGCTGGATGTTGACGTACAAAGCAGTCAAGAAGGTAAGACACGGCATAGAAGAGTTTGGATGGATCATGACGACTAGAAGAATGGGAGCAGGAAAAATGGGGAATTTTAGGTAGACTGTCCAGGGGCCAGACAATTATGACTCCAGTTCTCATTCCCACCATTACCATTTTAAATTGGAACAGTGGTTTTAAAGCAGGTGTGGTGATCAGTGGGGTGATGAGCATCTTATTAGAGCCACCGGGGTAAACATTTCAAACATACTCTTGCACACTAAGGGACATAGAGAGGGGAACGCTAGACAATAGACTTCAGAGACTTTAAAAGGTAGGCCCATGGAAATGAAAGAGAATTATTTTGCCCAAGAGAGAATTATTCTTCTACAGTTTAGCTTTTCTGCACAATTGGAACAGTTTAACTACTGCATATAGGGTAATCTTGCTTTCATTTCCTTGGCTTATAATAACCTTTATCAGAGCCACCATAAAAATTACCCCAGACTGAATGGCATAAACAACAGATATTTCTTTTCACACAATTACGAAGGTTTAGAAGTCTGAAACCAAGGTGTTGGCAGGGCTGATTTCTTCTGAGGTTCTATCTCCTTGGATTGTAGAAGGTGTCTTCTCATGGTCTTCCATCTTTACATGTTTGTGTTCTAATCTCTTCTTGTAAGCACAGCAGTCAAATTGAACAGGAGGGGAAGAATGAAGGGGGGGGGAATCAGAAGGGGAGATGAACCGTGGACTCTGAGAAACAAACTGAGGGTTCTAGAGGGGAGGGGGGTGGAGGGATGGGTTAGCCTGGTGATGGGTAATAAAGAGGGCATGTACTGCATGGAGCACTGGGTGTTATCCCAAACAATGAATCATGGAACACTACATCAAAAACTAATGATGTAATGTATGGTGATTAACATAACATAATAATAAAAAACTTAAAAAAAATTGAACTAGGGACTGCCTTAATGATCTCATTTCAACTTAACTGCCTTTTCAGAGACACTAATCTCCAAACACAGTCACATTCTTAGGTACCTGGGGTTAGGACTATAACATACGAATTTGCAGGAAGAAAATTCAGCCCATTAATACATGGTGTGTTTCAGTAATTCTAATCCAGTATCTTAAACATTAGTAAAATTATTATCACAGTTGTAATTGTGCATATTTACTTCATTTTAGATTTATGCTCTGATTGGTTGTTGCTGTTAAGACATGTTTCTGTTTTACTCTCTTTTTCTACATCCCTATTTGGATAATAAGTCCTCTGCACTACTTCACTCTGCCATTAGGACCTTAAATAGATCTTGGCACTGAAAGATTAGATAATCTCTCACTGTTATTTGAGTGTAAACTGCCATAATTCTGCATTTCCTTCTGCTATTTCTGGAGTCACCAACCTCTTTAGTCTATGTAACTAATTCAACATAATGCTGGCAATTTCCTTTACTTGGTATTGAATCATTGATGGTTTGATTGAAGTATAACCAGCTTGAAATATAACATATTTGATACAATGTGGTAAACACTATGGGGTTATGGGTAAACTCAAATTGTTAAGTCCTGCAACTAGGTTTATTTCACATTGCATGTCATATGCCAATGGCTGAGTCAAGTTCATAGTCACAGCACATTTCTCTCTGCCCAATCCTCCTTAATTAATACAGGCCTAGTCATAGCTTATCATTTTAGAACACAGCTCCAGCTGTTGGGATACAGTTTATGAAAAATCCTTTCTGGGTCATTTTACATATGATTAATCCCTTCTCTTAATGTCACACCTAAGACTTATTAAAAAAAAAAAAATCTAGCAACAACTGCTTCTGTCCATTGTGCCTCTTTATACTGCACACTAAAAAACATACAGGGAAGGGAATTGATAGACTATAGACCCCTCAGAAATACTAAAAATATACCTTTGTCACACATTTGATTGTTCGTATCAATTGTTCTTGTATTGTGTTGTTTTTAATTGACTAAGTGAACACGGTTGAGGACTCCCTATTTTCTTTCACATAAAATCGAACGTGTGAATCAAAGATCTATATTTGTTTATATTTTGCAACAGGAGGTCAACTAGTTTTCACTATAAGACTAAAGCACATCTTCTAATCAAGCTTTTACTTACAAGTTTTTTTCTTGACCTAAATATTTTGTTCTTTTTCTTCTTAAGCTCCTCTTCAGGGATCCTTGTAGGGGAGGGTTCCTATTTGGCACATAAATCCTAAACCATAGTAATCTTAGTAAGACTTCTGTGTATAGAACAGAACTCCAGGATTATTGGTGTTCCTACTCAGCAAGTATAAATTCAGGAGACAGATACAGGGTAGCAGTTACTAGTACTGAAGTTGATGTTTTGACAGAGGAACCAAGTGAAAGCCAAGTTTCTAATCAGTTTTTCTGAATTAAATTTCAGATAAGAGCTGGGCAACAGAACTAAGGAGACATAAAATTCTCATGAGTAAGATTTGCAGCTGGAATGTATCCAAACAATGGCCAAATGATACAGAGTGGATATATTTGTGGTTAGCAAAACCATGTCATAATTTTATGCTAGCAAATTCCATACAGGGAAAGAATAGATCTAATCACTCTATTATCTTTAGTATCTAGCACAAGAGCGGACCTGAAAAAGATATTAAATAAACAAGATGTGGTACACATATTTAATGGAATATTACTCAGCCATCAGAAAAGATGAATACCCACCATTTACACTGACATGGACGGAACTAGAGGAGATTATGCTAAATGAAATAAGTCAAGCAGAGAAAGACAATTATCATATGGTTTCACTCATATGTGGAACATAAGGAAGAGCATGGAGGACCACAAGCGAAGGGAGAGAAAACTGAATGGGAGGAAATCAGAGAGGGAAACAAACCATGAGAGGCTCTGAACACTCTGGGAAACAAACTGAAGGTTTCAGAGGGGAGGGTGGTGGGGGTTTGGGGTAACTGGGTGACAGACATTCAAGAGGGCACATGATCTGATTGAGCACTGGGTGTTTGTTTGTTTTTTTTCTACCTCCAACCAAATGAATTCTATTTTGCAATTATTTTATTTTTCTATCTTCTACCATACCTGCATTTTTTTCTTCAATATCTTTTCTCACTTCAATTTCTTTTTTTTTTAATTTTTATTATGTTATGTTATTCCGCATACAGTACATCATTACAGCACTGGGTGTTATGTGCAACTAATGAATCGTTGAACACTACATCAAAAACTAATGATGTACTATATGCTGGCTAATTGAACATAATAAAGAAAAATAAAAATAAATTAAAAATAAATAAATAAATAAATAATAAATAAATCTATCCAAAATTTTAAAAAGTACACTGCCAAAAGAAAGAAAAAATATTAGGCCCTATTTATCAATTTGTATGTGCCAAACATTTTTGCTAAGTGTAGGAAACAAAAAAATTTAAAAATCATTCCTCTTGACCTAAGGTCTTCCAATTTTACTAGAGAAAAGAATGAAGAATGGAGAAAGAAGAGAAGAAAGTATTCAATGAAGGTGAAGGAGAAGTGGAAGAAAATATGAGGCATAGGAAATGCACAATAAGGGAGAAATAAATACATGGTGATGAGAACGAGAAAGGAAAGAAGCAAAGTAGTGAATCCCGAAGAGATGAGAGGATCGTGTGAAGGAAGGGTAAATAAATGCCAGTGGGGAAGGAAGGCAGAGAGAATAACAAAGAAAGAAAACTATGATAGGCAAATTAGAGTAGAAAGGACCAAAGGGAACAGGAATACAACAAAATGTTCCTAAATCTACTGTAATTAATTCATTGCAGTAGATGATATGTGCTTTTACATTAATCGGTTTAGTAGCAATGGACTTGAAATTATTAAGATATGCAATTTTGAAATTTATTTTCAATACGTTAAATTGGTGGCAGTGATTGAATAAATGACCACCATGTAGAACAGTAATGATAAAAATTTAAAAGTGCCAATACTTGACAGAAACCTGTTGCAATAACAATTGCTAGCTTATGTAACAAACAGAACTGCATTAACTCCAATTTAAATCAAACTGACAGGTTTCACTAAGAATTTGTTACAAACCCTAGGTATTCTTGTAAAATTATGTAAGAAACAAATCTTCCATTATAAAATAGGAAACATATAGCTAAAATAAAACATAGATACTAGATTTTTTTTCTATCGGGGGTTTGTAATTAGTTGTAAAGTATGTGTGCATGTGTAGTAATGCTATTTGTACCTACAGGCACATCCTTTCTCTCTCTCTCTCTCACACACACACACACACATACACACACACACATCTGTTCCATCTGAGAAATTTTAATTGTTGTTGATACTCTGTCATTACCAGCCTCATTTATTTTTCTCTGTGACTAATTTCTCCCCACTATTAGAAGGTAATGAGACCTGATAAGAAAAAGAATAACATCCATGGGCGTCTCTCCCATGTTCTACGCTTCCCTTAGCAAAATCCATCCTGTTTATTTTAAACTAAGAAAAAAAAATGATTAGAGAGCCTCTGTCTCTTGACTGCAACAATCTGTATTCATCATCATTACAGAGTAAAGAATATCATGTTGGTCCAGCCCCCGACATTGTTTATTTGTATAGCCTAAGCCTCCAGCACTGGGTACCAACTAGCCCCAGGTATGAACTTGTCTCAGGTGGATCTAAGTACACCTGCTATATTTTGAGAATTTCTGAAATCTAAAATTATCTAGTGAAAATGAAACACACGCAATCTAGGTCATTACCTTTTGTACATTGTTATTTCAGAATACGCTACCAAAGCATGTGGAATGACTTGTTCGTTAATATCAGGGATTGGCAAAGTCTGGAAATGTGCCTAGAAATCAAAACCTATCATAATGCCATTATAAAAATGAGGATGAGAAAAATAATTGTTACTCTGTTGAGAAAAATAAATTTTACTTTCATTTGCTGATTCTTCATCTGAAATATTTTATAATTATAAAATGATTGACATGCAAGTTATTTTCATCATTGTAGGGTAAAAACTACAATTAAATTATATTATTACGATGTGAATAAAGACAATAGAATAGGCCAGGAATTATTCATAAACACATACTGAAAGAAGTATGTTTTTGTTACCCCATATTTGACTGAGTTCCTTGAACAGTCAGTGGGTTATTTTAGACTGGTGAGGAGGAGTAATTTAGAAGGAATTCACTATATGGCAGTTCATGTTAATATCTTATTCCATATAATTGTTGAACACCCTGAAAATGAATAAATCATTATCATCATTACATAGAAACATATACCCTATGTGAGTTAACCATTTCCATAGATTTAGAATGTAAAGTCAAGATGAATCATTTTAAAGTGTGCTTCTTTGTCTAAAAATTAATGTAATCTTTCTCTAATATTCTGTACCTCCACAATATAGTAAAAATGCTTTATCAAACTTCCCCTACTCTGTTCCTCTTTTAACTATGCTTTTCAACTAAGTTATTTCGTGTTTCCTAAGTATGCCACAACTTTCTACTGTTTTGCCTTTACCCAAGGAGTTTCAAAAACCTTAGAATAACTCTCGGTTTCCATGATATCTGGGTATTTATTTCTCTAATCTCCTCAGCATCAAGTCCTTTTCAAAAATCCCACTTGCCTAAAATCTTACTGGACTAGATCATGTGATCTCAAATGGGGTGGTACTGTCCCCAAAAGGACTAAGAATGAGGTAAATATCTAGCCCTGCTTAATTCTAGATAAATCAAAGTCCATTCTGCTCACCTAAGATACAAAAAAAAAGAGTATCAGAGTCAAATTTAGGTTTCCGGAACAGAGATATAAATTGAGCATGTGCTTTACAAATTATATTGGCATATAAATGTTCTGTATAATGAGCATAAACATGAGACTCTGTAGATGACAACAAAAAGTGTTGCATGAAAGAAATATATGTAACTTATATGTATATCTATCTGTACCTATTTATATCTCTGTTGATCTATACATTTACATATACAATGTAGTACTTAGAAATCACTATATATCTATAGTTAACATATTTATTATATACTTACTTTTGCAGAGTATATATTTATATATATGCATTTATTAATGAATATAAATAATTATAGGTTATATAATATAATCTATAAATTAGCTCTTAAAATGTCTTCTAATTTTAGAAGAAATTTAACTTAAAGTAGATATTACTTTATTCTCCAAATGTTAATGAAAACATGAAGTGAACATGTTAATAATAACGGAAAAATTATAAATCTAGTCTTTTCATCAAGCTAATTTTTAAATGGCATTTTAAGGAAAAATCAAATACACCACTAGAGTATTGAAAATACTCTGAAAAAGTGTAAGACACTCACAAAAAAGAAAATCTTTGCATACTTACTTAAATCACAAAGGCAGACAATGTAATTACAAAAGCCAATGGAGAAATTTAATATTGGAACAAAATAATACAAAGATTAAAAGTAATTAAAGTGCCAACTGAATGTCAGAAAGATGAACACACCTTATACACATTATTCATATTGGCCTATTTTTTAGAATGGAAGAGATTATAAAACTACCAGGAACCAATATGGGTGAAGAAAATAGGAAATAATGAAAGGAAAAGATTGCATTGAAGACTTATACCTGATACCACAATTTCAAATATTTCTTGTGATGACCATGTAGATCCTCTTGTATTTCAAAATGTTATTCAATTTCTAGCATAAGCATAAATGACATTCACACTTCTTAAATAACAAAATTATAAAACATATCTTTGCCTTGTTGAAAATAATATAAATTCCCCTTCTAGGATGGAAAAGGTCCATCACACATTTTAGCACAGTCGAATTCTATGTAAATTGGGGTTAGAGATGAAGTAAACATACTTAGAACAGTTAGTTCAATCAGCATTCTCAGTAGGTTGCATTCTTCCTTGTTGAATAACAATTTAAAAGATCATCTCCAATCTTTTCATTTGTTAAGAATTTCACTTATCAGATATACAAAATGTTATCCTATCTTGGTAATTAGCACATTTCTTGGTAGCAGCCAAATAAGTAAAAACAGTTTCTTCCTTTATTGTGCTGTGGACTTAATCTCAACAGGATGCCCCTCTCTGTCCACTCTAATTAAGAAAACTGGCATATGAAACTTTCTGCAGATGGATTAACAGCAGGGGTTGCATAGATTTCCTTCATAGGCTTAATAGCCCTATCAGCAGTCCACATCACTTGAAAATCAGGAGTGCTGTCTACACTTCACAGGCCTTCCTGAGCCTCAAGCTTCCTGCCAATTCTTCCTCTACAATGACTACTCAAATTCCTCTCAAGGTTCTCCAGAATACTCTTGTACATGTCAAGTTTTTTTTCTGACACCATTTTCTTTTTTTTTCCCTCGCTCCCACACATTGTGTTGATCTGGCCAAGAGATGATTCCTACTATCTTAACAACAGTCACGCATTAGAATTGGAGGCCACTAGATTAAAGATGATAATGAGCAAAATGGAATAAATCTAGCTAAAAAAAATTCACCTGCTTGACTTTATTTTTTTTTAATTTTGGAGACGAATTAAAGTGTTTCTGTGTCTTATTGGGATTCCATAAATGTTTGTTTGTTGTTTTTGTTTTTTAAATTTTCCAAGTTTTACCCAATGGAGAAATTTAATATTGGAACAAAATAATACAAAAGATTAAAGGTAATTAAAATGCCAAATGAATATTCAAGAGATGGAGGCAATTTATAAACATTTTTCTTATTGCCTTATTTTTCAGAATAGAAGAGATGATAAAACTATAAGGAAACAACATGGGTGAAGAAAACAGGAAATAATGAAGGGAAGAGATTGCATTGAATATTTATATCTGATACCATGGTATCAGTGGATACTGGCTTACTTCTACCCGATTTGTATTTGTCTCCTGTGAAAAAATGGCAAAACAAAAACAAGTGTCCCAATTTTATCTCAGCTGCTCCATTTGGATATCTCATCTTTCTTTTCTTTCTTTTTTGTGAAGACTTAACTCATGCATCCCCACTGTGGTTTTCTTAACTCCTGTTAGTGCTGGTTGAGGATTGAACCTGTTGTAGCATAAGGGGAGTTGGCAAATGTGTCATGTCTACAACAAGCTCTCAATGCCTCTGTAGCACCTCGTCTTCATTTATAAGCTCTAATGTAGAGAAAAATGGAAATATACATGACTCCTGTTATCCCTCATTTTCCATCAATAACTATTAGAAAATCTTGAAAGGATTTTGCATGAATGATGATCCATTCTAATTTTCAGTTAACATCGGCAAAAATATCTCATGTAAGAATTTAGAATAATCTAAGGAAAAACAATATTATATCAGTCAGGACTATTACTAGCATACAACATAATCTATTTTAATTACTACAGCAAAAGTCACATGATTAAGCCTCTGAATTCTCACAATCTCTAGGAGGGCCAGAAAGATACATTTGGATGTTATACAACCAGGAGGGACATCCAAACACTGCTCCATACATACTCAGATCTCCCCCTCTAAAGCCCAAGATATCAGCATTCTTGGATGCTGAAGGCTCAAAGATGAGTTCATCGCAAGGAATTGCCCTTAGCCAAAGGTAGCTGTCTGACTTAAGTTTGTACCCCACTTTAGAAGTAACCCATATCCAATGACATATACGGCATACAAAGCCTGGCCCCCTTATCTTAATTTGGAAAAACTCTGAATTGTCATTTCAGCTCTGGAGTGCCCTGTGGGATAAGCTGGGTGTTCTTATTCAGTTTTATGTCAATTAAGCTTCTTCTCTGCCATCTTGCATCTTTCACTCTTTTAAAACTATGGTTCCTAAAAGCACTCCCCAGTAAACTTTGGCTGGTATATCTCCCTATCAGAATCTGTTTCTCAGGGAATCCCACCTAAGACATCAAAGCCCCGACCCCACTGACACTGCCCTGGTCTGAGACATGATTGGCACCACTGCACTAAGCAATGGATTCCAGAAACTGCTATCAACACAGTGGAAAGCCACAGTCTTCAATAAAATTGCAATTGCATATCACCTGTATCCTCAGATTGCTTTCAAGGTAAATTATCTATTAAAATTTTAGAGATTGGTCAATTTCCCTGGGTAAGTGCTATTAGCACCCACGCTTCATGACTTGCCAGTATCTTAAATACACTTTCCTTGGGAATTAACTAAAGAATAAGTCCTTCTTCAAAGTATAAGCAAGGAACGTTGTTACCCAACCTCCCTTGCAGCTAATGGCACAGACTTATGTTCTTTGCAACACCAGTTACCTATATCCTAACAAGACTCTCCTCTTAAGGACAAAATATAGTACAAATTCTAAATTATTAACATTTAAATTAAAAATTTCCAACCTCATAAAATTGAAATTTCTACATATTTTATTTTGTGTTACATTAACAATAATTTTGATTTAAAAATATGTCATTATTTGTCTGAATTCCTATCTTCTATATGAATCCTAAAAAAAGAGTATATCTACCAGTGCTTTATTCTTCAATGGAATTGCAGCAGCGATGAAATCATTCATACTGGAGCAAGTTAGGGAAAATGGAATTTTGGTGACCTTGACCCCATTTAATTTTTTAAAATTCATTTCCCTTTACTAAGATGATACAAATTTCATGTTTCTGCAAATTTCAGAAATTGCATAGATTCCTACACTAAGTTGTTAACCAACTACAAGTAAGTTAAATAAATATACTTCATTTATTCTTTGATATTCTTTTATTATATAATGCTATGGCTATTTATGTTTCTAATATTCCATCATGCTATGCTTCCAGAAAATGTTAAAATTAATTATTACACACTGTACGTTAAATTAACAGAAATTAAATTAAAAGCTCAAAAAATATAGGAAAAAAGGAATTGTTATAAACTTCAGGTGGAGCACTAAAATGAACAAGTCTTGGGCGCCTGGGTGGCTCAGATGGTTTAGCGTCTGCCTTTGGCTCAGGTCATGATCCCAGCGTCCTGGGATCGAGTCCCGCATCGGGCTCCCTGCTCCTTGGGAGCCTGCTTCTCCCTCTGCCTTTCTCTCTCGCTCTGTCTCTCATGAATAAATAAATAAAATCTTTAAAAAAAATAATAAAATAAAATAAAATAAACAAGTCTTTGATTTGACAGACAACAGAAGATAGGATTCTTTCAAGACAGAAAAAGAAACCAGCAACGTTTACACAATAAATGTTTACAAATGTAGTAAGTAACTGGACTGGCTAGAGGCAACTTTGGAGGACCTGCAACATCTGTCCTTGATATATTTCCAATTCTTCAGTTTTCTCCCAGTAACTCCAGCTATCTTACTCCAAAGAATCTTTTCAGCTCCAGGCTTAATTGTGTTCATGCTTCTGAGTAAATTCTGACCATGAGAAATCATAATTATATCCAAAGAACTATCCTGTGGTTTTGCACCTTGTCCAAATGTCCAGACCCAAGATTTGTGTTATCCAATATGAACCTCTGGGCTCCAACATTTTTTCCTTATTGCCATAAATCAGAGGGTGATGACTGAGCCCCAATTTTCTACCTGCAACACAGCACTCCTACATTCACGGTATCTTATTTCTCAAGACTGGGCTTCTGTGTGTATTCCCTTACTTCCATGGCTCTTGCTTTCCTCATCACAAGAAGATAATTAACTCTCTATTATTTTGTTCCCAAGTCATTATTCTCTCAGCCAATATTGAGAATATTTAGTGAGTACCTACAATATGGTATTTACTAGAGCCTGGAGATTATGTGGATATATCTATATCTATATCTATATCTATATCTATATAAATAATTTGCTCTTAACATATTCAGTTGTAGGACAATTACTTAATCTTATCTTTCTCCCCCATTGAGACAAACTGCTATTTTTTTTGGATGGTGTGACTTGTTTTTTTTATTATGTTATGTTAATCACCATACATTACATCATTAGTTTTTGATGTAGTGTTCCATGATTCATTGTTTGCGTGTAACACCCAGTGCTCCATGCAGTACGTACCCTCTTTAATAACCATCACCAGGCTAACCCATCCCCCCCATCCCCCTCCCCTCTAGAACCTCAGTTTGTTTCTCAGAGTCTATAGTCTCTCATGGTTCATCTCCCCCTCCAATTTCCCCCCTTCATTTTTCCCTTCCTGCTATCTTCTTCTTCTTTTTCTCTTTTTTAACATATAATGTATTATTTGTTTCAGAGGTACAGGTCTGCGATTCAACAGTCCCACACAATTCACAGCGCTCACCATAGCACACCATAGCACATACCCTCCCCAATGCCTATCATGCAGCCACCCCATCCCTCCCACCCCCCACCACTCCAGCAACCCTCAGTTGGTTTCCTAGATTAAGAATTCCTCATATCAGTGAGGTCATATGATACATGTCTTTCTCTGATTGACTTATTTCGCTCAGCATAATACCCTCCTGTGACATTGATGGCCTAATATCTCCAGTAAGCTGATCTGTTCCCTCAGTACCTGAGCTACCCAAGTCTTGGTGAACTTTAACACTCCTCCATCACAACCCAGAGCAAAGTTCCTATTAATTGGAACTCAAGATAAATGATATATTTAATCACAGTCTATGTGACTTTCGAGAGCCTTCAGATATAATTGAGCTCTACATTCTGGCAGCTGCTCTACCATGTCCTTAAACCTCTCCTTCCTAAGGACAGTAAACTCTCTCTTGCTATTCCCTGTTTGTCTTACCAGTAAAGAAAGAAACCAAATTATTTTACATCAATTTTTAGTGAAACACTACTGTCCTATGGATCAGATATAACTTAAAGGGGATTATTTTTAAAACTTCTTTTGATAGAAACTTTGAAACATATGTAGAAGTGAATGGACAGTATAAAGAACCGTGATCTACCAAACAGCCAACTTCAACAGTTAATTAAGTCATCAACCATCTGGTTTTATCTTCACGTCTTGGATTACTTAAAAGCAAGTTCCCCAAATCATATAATTCATCTATAAACAATTCAATACACATTTCTAAACAATTAAGATTCTTTATACCCTTATCACATCAGAACATTAATAATGCCTCTGTTCCATAATTATCGAGTCAGTATTCACATTTGCCCTATTCTTTTTCTTCTTCATTTCTTAAAGTTGCTTTGTATGTATGAATTTCCAAACAAGTACACACATTGGTACTGCACTGACATGTTTCTGAATAGTATTGTAATCTGTAGGATCACTGCCTTCTTTTATTTTTCTTGTAATTAAAAATTTTTGTTATTGTTGATGAAACCAAGTCCTTTGTCCCATATGTGTCTCATTATTAGTTTGCAACTTTGGGAGTTTCCTGGGTGAAATCTGAAACTGATCCCTTTACATGGAGGGTAGGGAGAGAACAAAGGAGGAGGGAGACCACTCCCTATAGGTAGGTGGCAGGCTTAATAAACAAGGAACTTACATAGGAGGCCTATCTTGGGTGGCAGCAAGACAAGTAGATCTCCACACCTGCTCGCCAAATCTCAAAATGTTACACAGAGGCCTTAACTGGGTTGAGTCACATATACTGTCAAGATGTTCTCAGACACTGTACTTCTCAAGGCTATGTCCTTGTAGCAGCTCCCACTGTGGGAATGGTGGGCAGAATGTACATTCCAAGGACAGGAAAGAGAGTGGGAAGCCTATGATTGCTTGGGTTGGCTCACAGGTCAACTGGCAGTTACATCTTCTGGATGACCTCCTCCAACACTCTCACTCTGGATTTTTCATCCTTGATGCCATTTATTTTCTCTATTTTCTGTATTTCAAATAAACTCAGAGACTGATTGGTTTGATCCAACTCAGATTTTATATTTTGGCCTCAAAGAGTCACAGGTAGTATTTTATATTTTCTGTTACAGAAATATTGTGTGCTGCCTTCTTTCTTTTTAAATGTTAATTTTGATTAATTAGTTCAAGTGCTGTTAGCCCAATCCTCTTTAGCTTCTCTCTTACTAATTTAGGCAGTCATAGATTATCATTTTCTATGTCAATAATTTAATGAGTGGTTGCATTATGTTGTTATATAATTCTATCATACTGCCTTTCCTTTATTAGCTGGGATGCTTAATTTTTAAAAAATTCATCAAGTATTTAGTGGCAGTTTGTACAAGAATATGAGAATGAAACCTTGACTCTCCCTTTATTTCTCAGTTTTCAGAATACTTTGGTTATCCAGTATCCACCAAATGTGACTAATAAATTTTTCATTAGGTAACATTATCGATTCATGAATTTATCATATCTTATTATTAATTTCAATAATTTGTTCAGTTAGTTCCATTTGTTTGTCTGCTTAAATTGCCTATTCTAACAACAGAAGCCTTTTAAAATTGGACCCTGAGTTCCTTTTAGATGTTCCTGGTAGCTTTTGGTAGATTCCTTCATTTTGGGGGATGTTTCAGACCAAGTTTGTACATTTTTTGCACTATATCTGGATTTAGCTTTTTCTTTGAGGACCCCAATTTATTTCAATGGGAAGTACTGTCTGGGAGACCACAATCTGTTTGCCAAGGTGCTCACTGTTACTAGGCTCGTTGTTTCTAGGTTTTTTAGCAACGCTAAAAAATATATATGGCTTGAAAATATATATGCATTCAAAGGAGAAAATGTACACATATGTGTGTGTGTGTTTATGGATAATAATATCTCCCACTGCCTAAGGTGAACAAATAAAATCTTATTGCCAATACAGATACTAGAGGTGTTGGAATATTATCATGTGCTGGTGTGATATTCTTTCTCCTTTTGAAATAAATACTCTTACTATCTTCTTATAAGTCAATCTTTTGTATCTTAAAATTCATCCATTTGTAAAATGAGAAAAGCTATATTTCTTTTCATTTATATGATACTGTTATGATGACACATTTAGAAAAATGTGGAAATGTTCCAAAAATAAAAATGCTGCAGTCAGCTTTCAATCATGAGTAGGCAGCTTGCTCTCTGGTATATCTTAGCTTTCAAAATTATTGACAAGGAACTGCTAAATGATTTATTTTATTGGCAAAATTTTCTGAAGATGACCTAGAAAACAAATGGAGTACACAAGAGCCATAAGACTAGTTAAAGGCAAGGAGAGTGGTTATAACAATCAAAGAAGATGCAGTCACTAACATGTTGTTTACTGGATGCACAGGGAATAATTAAGGTACCTATTGAATTCCATTGTGAAAAGGAGGATACCATTCTGTGCATTAGACAGCAGCATAAGACTCAGGCCCTATAAAAGCCAATTTTGAGCAATGGAACCATCTGTAGAGAAGTGTTCGATGATATTTGGAAGCATCTGTGATGAGATGGGTCAATCACCCAGACTTCAACTATCTCACCCTCACTGAGGTTCAGCAGAGGAACTTTGAAGCAACCCAATGAATAGGTGCTATTGACATTTTCTAAAAATAAGAGGAGAGAGGAAAGTTTCAACAAACTTCTTCAATTCACTTCAACTCAATAAACATTTTTGAAGGCTCACTAATGTGCACTGTCTATGCTGCTCTTTGCATCTCTCCTATCTATTAAATGTTCTTCTGGCTTCAGATCTGTCAGCTTTATCCTTCATGCTGCTGATACAATAGTCTTTTTCAAACATATTTCTGACAGGGTCACTTCCCCACCTCAAATCCCCAGGATAAAATCCAATAACTTTAGCAAGATACAAAATGTCATTAACAATTCCTCTTTTCCATCTCCTCTGATAGCTCTTACTTATTCCTATGCCCCTGACATACAAAGCTATTTATATGTCTTCTGGTGTTATGCTTGTCTGACTTCTATGTGCAATGCTCATGCTATATTTTCTTCCTGAAATGATCATTCTATCTTCATGGCTCTATATATTAATTGCCATTTAGATAACTCACACATTGTCTTTTACATAGAACCTCTATGATTTTTAAGCTTGTTTAAATATTTGAGGGATCTCTCCATTAGAATGTGAGCAATTATAATGTAATAGGCTCAGTCATATGTTTCATTGTATCACCAACCCTTACTTCTGCAACAGTACCAGTAAAAGTAATTTTTTTAAATGAGTGGTTTACTTATTTAATGAATCCTACAATATATCAAACTGTTGCCCTTCTATCAGAGAAGTCCTTGGTATCTAAAAGATTCATACAGAATTTCTGTTTAAAGGGAATTTGAAAGAGAACATTTCCTAGTAGAAAGCTTTATAACTGTCTGAAAAGCAAACAATGAATGTGAAGCATGAAACAGATTACACAGAGAAGATTTATACTTATCAGGAAAGAGATTGATTAGCTTTCTGGATCTTCAGAATGGTAGTTCATGATTTTATTGGTTTCTAGCATAAAGGAGAATCCAAGTAAACTAGGATTCCATAGGCAAATACAAATTGCACTTGCATTGACAGGCATCAGTGCCTCATTGACTCGGAAGGATGCCAAGACATTATCCAGGCTGTGTTGCGGCTCATGCCAATGTAAAAGCAGAAGCCTTGGGAATTCGGTGACTTACCGAAGTCAAATATCTGAAACATGCCCCAGTTTCTAAACTCTTAAGCCACTGTGCACTTTATAATAATGAGAGCTATCATATTATTAAATAATATCTATCACATAAAGCACCTTTTTGGATAACATTATCTTTAAATTTTAAAAATTCATTATTGACCAGCATTTTACTTTTAGACTCAAAATTAATAAAAATTATGGTCATACTTTTTCTTTTGTACATACACATTTAAAAACCTATTATTTTACACTGTTTTTCCAAACTGAATTATGTCTCAGCCCTCCACATATAAGCAGCTTTATAGTTCTTTATAAGAGGCAGTCTGTTTGATGGCCATGTTAAAGAAATTGCATTTGTCTTACAGTACTGAGTAAGGTGATTACACTAACAAACAAAATTAATGAGGGGAAAAGGAAGCAACCAACTTTTTATATAAGAAATTAGGGATTTGAAAGTAAACAAATAAAGTACAGGTGGATAAAAATATTAGAAGAAAGATGACCTGAGAAAGGTAAAAGAAAATAGAAATGAATGAAGCATTATAATGTTCAATACAGTTGATAAATATTAAGTAGAGAATAGAGAAATGAAAGTGATATCGATATAAAAAGAAAATACATTTACATGTGAAGGCATTGTAAAAAATAATAGTGATTTGTCAAGGCTGATAGTTTCAAACAATATCAAATAATACTAAATATTCTCACTGGTACAAGAAGTTGTAGAATCTCTGAAGGATTTTAATACATTTTAGATTAACACTCATCTGCCCAAAATGCAATGATGAAAAGTCATTTGTAGGAAGAGGGCAAACCTGAAAGATCTCTCATATAAATTCTTTACTGTGTAGATACAGGTAAAGGAAAGAAGTCAGTATAATAATAATGTAATATAATAGGATATATAACATAATGTTCATAGGAATAATACATACAATATAGCAAAAGTGACAGTTCATTCTCACAAAGTACATATATCAAGTTATCTGTATCGCCAAGCATGGACCTTTTTAAGTTACATGCTTTGTGATATAAATGCTTTGATAGAAGAATAAAGCAAACAAATATGTTCTCTGAGGATATCCTTTAATATTAATGACTTCCTCTTTTAACTAGTTATTAACATCATTATCTTGGTGGGGTTTTCCCCCTCCATTTGTAATTATGCTACACTTAACGATTTAATTGTATCATGAAAATGGCTTGTAAGATTAATATTGTTTCTTATTTAGGATACTGCTGTCATGACTCTACTCCACTGACCTCACAAACTAATTTAAAGTCATGTTCTCTCTTCCATCATAGACTTTCCCTGTCTGTGAAGCACTCATACAAGGTGTGGTTAAGTAGCAATTCTCTTCCCAAGATTTCTGTGGCTGCTGGTTTGTTACAAAGGCTGCTAATTCATCTTTGTTCCCTTCCAAAGAAATTCAATAATATCTCTAAAGGGAAGCAATTCCTTCTAACAGGAGAGTGTTTTACTCACTATGCTCTACTACTGGATAATATTAAAAATCTTATTCATTTAAACTAATAATTTCCCTTTCTTTGGTAATGCTGGAAAATTAATGAAAACCAGATTTAAAAAATATTGGAGTCAATGTCATGTACTTCACAATAAATTTCCCAAATTTAATGCATAAAATATTGAGAGCCTGAGGTATACTTTAATATTATAAATTTCTCCTTGCAAAATCTATTTCATTTTTAAGCCAGGTTCTAAGGTTTAGCAGATGTACAAATTCATGAATCTTCAAATGCTTAAGGTAAAATATGCAGTATAAATAGAAGAAGCTTGCATTACATTGTTAAAGGAATATAAAACACTGAAAGACATATTTTTTTCCATGTGGATATAAAAGTTTCTCTACTTTCAGAGATATGGATTCATTAGTAGTTGTATGCTTATAATATTGTTTGATTTTTCTTATGCTTATTTTACTGAACTGAAAATGGTAAAGGGTAAGTTACAAAAGGTGGATTTACTGCGGCCATCATAAGAAATTTGGTGTTTTGGGAATGAGATGTTCATCACTTCAGTGGAAGTGAACTAGAAATTGACTTGTTTATAAGGTTATAAACTCATATTTTTCCCAAAATTGAAGTGGAATTGAACTAGAAATTGACTTGTTTATAAGGTTATAAACTCATATTTTCCCCCAAAATGAGTATATAGAGGTACTATGAGATTCATTATTTATCACAATTTAAATAATCTAATACAAAATTTCAGTATATTCATGTATGATATCTAGGAAATTTCTTCTACTCTTTGTTTATGTTGGATTTATCACAGTACCAGAATTTTCATGTTTGTATTATTTTTTAAAGTTTTATTTATTTATTTTAGATAGAGAGAGAAAGCAAGAGAGAGTGAGCTGCAGCATGAGTGGGAGGAGGGGCAAAGGGAGAGGGAGAGAATCCTCAAGCAGACTCCCCACTGAGCACAGAGCCCAACACAGGGCTTAAAACAGAACACCGAGATCATGACCTGAGCCAAATTCAAGAGTTGGACGCTCAACCGAATGAGCCACCCAGGCGCCTCACATGTTTATATTATTGAAAGTTTTTCCGAAGCACACTGACATTTCATTAGATGCATAATCATCACTCATTCTATACAACAATCTCTGGAGTCAGCTCTATCAGGACAGGGGTTTTCTGACATGTTCACTCACTGCCATATCCCCAGCACCTAGGGCAGTGCCTAGCACATAACAGGCTCAATAAGTATTTGTAGAATAAATAAAAAGTTAACAAATGAATATCAATTTACAAGCAGATTAATTTCCACATATGATTAAGTTTTTCAAACCATTTTTTCGATGACAAGCAGAATACATTATTATTACCTGAAAGAGTTCACCTTAGACTCTTGTTTGAGTTCTAAAATCACAAAATCCATAAGCATGCAAGCATATGAGACTCCAATATTTCGATCATTAATAGTTACCAATATTTAGTCAAGAGGCCTAAACAAAGACTAAATCACATTGATCCAGACCATGGAAAGAACCAATCAAGTTCTGATGTCCATCAGATCCATGAATGCTTTTATCAGAACTTTAAAGTCATTAACAATGCCATGTGCTAAGAAACTGCTGGAACCATGATGAGAGTGGGAAATAAAGAGATTCCCTGATCATAGAGGAAATGTCTTTTGCAATTTGAAACTAAAAAAAAAAAAAGACAGAGTTGCTGCTGGACATTCCACCTTAGAGAGAGCAAGAGAGAAGTACCCAGGCTTCTTGGTACTCCCATCCTCCAAGATTCTGCTGACAGCTTCCATTGGCTGCACCTACCAGGAAGCCAATTTTCATAGAAGTCTGGAAATTGGAGAATGCTGATATACAGAACAAAGCTGAACAGGAACGGGGAAGAAATGAGAGCAAACAGGCAAATGGACAGTATAATAGGCTTTTAGATAACAAATGTTTTGTTTTTTCTTTTTCTTACCAAGTCCTTTGTATTTATTTTCTTTTTACTTTTAATGCACTAACATTTCAATGTTGAACAGAAATGGCAATAACAGACATTCATATTTTATTTCATATTTTAAACAGAGTGACTTAAAAACTTCTCCATTAACATGCACTATTGGGGGCACCTGGGTGGCTCGGTCTGTTGAGGGTCCAACTCTTGATCTCAGCTCAGGTCTTAATCTCAGGGACATGAGTTAAACCCCAACATGCACTGTTGGTGGGAATGCAAACTAGTACAGCCACTATGGGAAAATGTATGGAGATTCCTCAAAAAATTAAAAATAAAAATACTATATGAACCAGTAATTTCACTACTGGGTATTTTTTATCCAAAGAAAACAAAATGTACTAAGTTGAAAAGATATATGCACCCTTATTTACTGCAGCATTATTTACAGAAGCCAGGGATAGAAGCAACCTAAGTGTCCATCAATAGATGAATAAAGATGTGGTGTTTGTATATACATATGTGTGTATAATATATATATATATATATATATATATATTACATATATAACATATATGTTATATACATACATATATATATATATATATACATATATAACATATATGTATATATATATACAGGTGTGTGTGTGTGTATAAAACCCAGCCACAAAAAAGAATGAGATATTGACATTTGTGACAACATGGATGGATCTAAAGAGGAGTATTATGCTAAATAAAATAAGTTAGACTGAGAAAGACAAATACCACAGGATCTAACTTATATGTTGAACCTTAGAAACAAATGGGCAAACAAACAGAAGCAGAAATGGACCCATAAATATGTGGAACAAATTGATATTGCTAGAGGGGAGAGGACTGGGGGATGGGCAAAATGGGTGAAGGGGAATGGGAGATACAGGCTTCCAGTTATGGAATGAATAAGTCACGGGGATGAAAGGCACACCATAGGGAGTGTAGTCAGTGGTACAGTAACACCACTGTACAGTGGCAGATGGCAGCTACACTTATGGTGAGCATAGCATAACCCACAGACTTACTGAATCACTATGCTGTACACCTGAAACTAATGCAACATTATGTGTGAACTACAAATTTTTTTTAAATTTAATAATGGGGTGTGTTATAGAGTATTTTTTGTGTGTATCCTTTATGAGTTTAAGTGAGTTACCTGCAATTTCTAGTTTGCTAAGAATAGTTATAATAAATGGATACCAAATATATATATTTTTATAAGTTTTTTAACATCAATAAAAATGATTCTATAACCTTTAATTAGCAATGTGGCAAATATATTCATTTGTTAAATGAATATATTTGTTCATATTGTTAAATCAACCTGGATTTTTAAGGATAAACTCTCTTTATTCTTGTTATATCACTTTTATTATATACTACTGAATTTAATACGAATTACTAATATATAGTAAAAATGTTCATCTTTGTTCATCGTTCTGTATTTTCCTTTTTGTACTTTTTTCTGCAATAGTATTAAGTTTAATGAGTGAACACAATGAGTTTCAGAATATTACTCTTTTCTACTGTCTAGTTTAATATAATAGTGAGAATCTGAGAATCTGGTAGAACTAGTCTATAAAATCTTCTGGTGCTAGTGTTTTCTTTTTACTACTATTTAATTATTTTAATAATTATGTCATTATTCAGGATGTTTATTTGTTCTTGACTTAGTACTTAGTAAGTTACATTTTTTTAGATATTACTATATTTGTCTATGCTTAAATTTATTGAACAATGTTATGAATAGTAAATCTGAATTTTCTTTCTAATCATTGTTATAAATATCATTAATTCCATATGAATTATTTCCATTTGTTTTTCCTGGATAAGCCTGAATAGTGGTTGATGAACTTCATCACTAATTTCAAAGAACCAATTTTTGGCTTTTTTGATCCTCTTTATTTGTCTAGTTTCCATTTTATTTATTTATTTTCTTATTATATACTTTATAAACATTGGGGTTATATTTTGTTGTTTTATAAACTCATTAAAAATTAAACTTTCTTCTTTTCTAATTATGCACTTAAAGCTATACATTTTCCTTTACATAAAATATTTGCTGCATCTGTCAAGATTTGATATGTACTATTCTCTTCTGGTTCTAAAAGCTTATTTATTTTCATTATATAGAGCTCTCTAACAGATTTTCTACAACAGTGGAGGTGTATCATCAGTATTGTCCAATGTGACAGTCAGTAGTAATATATGGTTACTAAATACTTGAATGTGTACAATGGAGGTGAAAAACTAAATTTTTATTATATTTAATTAAATTTAAATAGCTACATGCAGCTAATGCCAACCTCATTGACCAGTTAAACAATAAGAAAGAAATGAGGCATTAGCTGGTAGAAAATGGTATATAACAAAAATGATTTAAAGTAGGGCGCCTGGGTGGCTCAGCTGGTTAAGCGACTGTCTTCGGCTCAGGTCATGATCCTAGAGTCCCTGGATCAAGTCCTGCATCGGGCTCCCTACTCAGTGAGGAGCCTGTTCCTGCCTCTAACCCCCCCTCCTCTCGTGTACTCTCTCTCTCTCTCTCATTCTCGCGCTCTCAAATAAATAAATCTTTAAAAAAAATGTTTTAAAGTAGAAATTATACTGGAGGCATCATAATCCCTGATTTCAAACAATATTACAAAGCTATAATAAAACAGTATTGTGTTGAAATAAAAACAGATACATAGATCAATGGAACAGAACAGAGAGCCCAGAAATAAACCCATGCATATATGATCAATTAATTTATGACCAAGGAGCCAAGAATATACAATGGGAAAAGGATATTCTCTTCAATAAATGGTGTTGGGAAAATTTGTCAGTCACATGCAAAAGAATGAAACTGGTCTATCTTACATTATGCATAAGAATTAGCTCAAAATGGATTAAAGATTTGAATGTAAGACCAGAAACTACAGAACTCTTAGAACAAAACATAGGCAGTCACTTCCTTGACATTGGTCTTGGAGATTATGATTTTTTTTTAACCAACACCAAAAGAAAGGCAATAAAAGCAAAAATAAGTAGGACTACATCAAACTAAAAAGGTTCTGCACTGTAAAGGAAATCATAAACAAAATGAAAAGGCAAACTACTGAATGGGAGAAAGTATCTACAAATCTTACATCTGAGAAGGAGTTAATATCCAAAATATATATAAAAAACTCCTACAACTCATTAGAAAACAACAACAATAACAACAACCTGAATAGACATTTTTCCAAAGAAGACATACAGATGGCCAACAAGTACACGAAAAGATGCTCAACAATACTAATCATTAGGGAAATGCAAATCAAAACCACAACGAACTATCACCACACACCTGTAAGAATGGCCCATATATATTAAACAAAAAACAACAATTTAAAAAACAACAAAAAGAAGAAATAACAAGTGTTGGCAAGGATGTGGAGAAAAGGGAACCCTTGTGCACCAGTGATATGAACGCAAAATGGTGCAGCCACTATGGAAAACAGTATGGAGGTTTCACAAAATGTTAAAAATATAGACCTACCATATAATCCAGCAATTCCACTTTGGAGTATTTATCAGAAGAATATGAAAACACTAATTTTAAATAAAGATGTATGTACTCCCCTGTTCATTTCAGCATTATTTAAAAGAGCTAACATACAGAAACATCAAATATATTGCTAATATATTGCAAAAATTTTCATGAGGAGCCTAAATATTCATTTAGATAAAGCAAGAGTGAATACACATGCAGATGTGATGATGGGATCATGTACTCTTTTCAATAATCAATCTCCCCTTCTTAATTATTAAATAATCCTTGTATTACTGGAGTTGGACAATATTTTTAGTTTAAAACTAAATGTTACAGGCAGTCTTGCAATAGATTTTGCTAGTGAGAGTAAGCATGATTCGTTGCCTGTGATCACTAAAACAAAGAATCTTCTCCCTTACCCATCCTTCTGTCTACTTCCTCAGAATGAGGAAGAGTAGGTTGAATCTCCATCAGGAATCTTGTCTCTCTAATACAGAGAACAGAAGACACTCACTATTCATTTCTCGTAAGTAGGAAGACACCAGAAGCAGACACAGACTGTCTTCCTTCAGGTATGTTTTACCTGAAAGAAAATAAACCTCTAACATATTTATGAACTTTTCTGGTGTTTGCTAAACACAATTCTTAAAATAGACATAATTTGGAAGTGAGAGGTTGGTAGTAACACAAAGTAAAATGTGGCTGAACAGAGGTGGTGAGGAGGCATTACACAAGTATATATCCAAAACAGAGTTGTATATTAAGAAATACTGCTACTACTACTACTAAGTAATATTTGGTCAAACCTTTACTTGGTGTATATTTAAAAACAGACTATGTGCTTACTGAGACTTTGAAACTAAAGAAAATGATAGGAAATGTTTAGAACCTTCCATAGCATGTCTCCTTTAGGCTGTTTTCAGTAAAGTTCTTCAAGAAAAAGATGAATTCATGATCAAGTTATCAAGGCTACAAGCAAAAATTGGAGGAAATACTGTTTTGATAGTAGGGATGTTCTCTGCCTATGCCCTATTATCAGAGTTCACTGAGAGTCCTATAATTTGGAGCCCAGAACAGAGAAAAAAAGCCAACTGCTACTGCTTTGTAGCTCAAACTAGAGCTCTTAAAGCAGTTGTTGCAGAGAATTAATCTTAACAGGAGAGAAACTATATGCTATAGACTTTTTAAAGCATCTTCCACTGGTAATCCCTGCCATATATTGAGATTGAGCTTACCCATGATGACCACATTAAAATATTTTCTTCTTAATTATAGTTTTATATGGTTTCAGGGTAACTGCCAATGCGAGGCTTGAGAAGATAAATGGAACATAATTGTAAGTAAAACACAAGAATCTTTGTGCTTAAAAAATTATATCTAAACAAGTTCTTAGTTGTAATTAGTCACATAAGGAATTGCCCAGAAAGTAAAGGTAACCGTATAGAATTTTGAGAGTGTGAACTACAAAAATATTTAAAACTTGGCTGTCCCTGACTGTCTACCATCCACACCTCTCCTCTCTCTCTCTCTCTCTCTCTCTCTCTCTCTCTCTCTCTCTCTCTCACACACACACACACACACACACACCTTTTGCATGTGACTATATGGCCCTCAGAACAACCCCAAACCCCCAAAACTATACTAGTCTGTGAAGGGTGAAGTGTTCTGTGAAACCCCTTCTTCCTCAATACTCATCTCAGAATGAGTCACAAAGGTACTTAATAGTGAAGAAATATTTCATTTATGATAAAGAGACACAGGTACAGAGGGGAACCAGAAAGTGAAGGCCTTATCCTATAACCAGGGTAAGAAATGCCAGTTAGTCCTCATAAACGGGTTTTGATCATTGTTCTGAGCCAGTGCCTGGTGTGTTTTCTGTTCCCTTTTCTGATTGGGAAGGTTTCTGTGTGTGTGTGTGTGTGTGTGTGTGTGTGTGTGATTTTCCTTTACATTCCCTACTATTGTATATTGGGTGTGATGGGCCAGATATATTGTGTTGTACTTTACATCTTCCTTCTCCTCAGGATAAAAAAATCCAGATCAGATTGAAAGGACTACTCATTACTCAGAGACCTCATATTTTGAATCAAGGTTTTATCATTTCTCAGACTTTGGGCTATGATCAAATGTGAAGATTTTTGACACACAGCGAATTGTTAGCTGCTAATCCAATATCCATTGTCTCATCTTTCATGGCTATAGAATCATTCTGTTATTAGTATTTCCCTGTGCCCAGTCTTCCATGAAATGGAGAGATGATAAAATATCAGTAGAGGGAATGAGTGTAGGCTTCTTGCAAATTCCTTTAAAGGGAGTTGATTTAGCAGGAGATGTGTACTTTTCCTTTTATCCTTTCTATTTCTACTTGGAATTCAGAAGTCATGATTGGAAATCTTGCAATCATTTGATGCCCAGAGTCAAACTTGAGAGTATAAGACATTTAATAAGAGATTTATTAAGAACAGGATATCAGAAAAGTAAGAGGAATACAGTTCTATGTTTACTAAGGAGTTGCCATGGCATCGCAGCACTTCGTCCTCACAGATTTTTATACAGGTTAAAAAAATAAAATTCAGGGTTTGAGGAGTCACATTTGTTCCAGTCACAGTTTGGGGAGGTCTTATTTCACTGGTAAAACAAAAACCATAAGAAAAGAACTGATGTAATATTCTTTTCTTATGGTTTTTGTTTTACCAGTGAAATAAACTCTTCAGCTGGGAGTGAGTAGAACATTTGAAGGAATGAAGATTTGGAAAGATTAGAGATATGAAATAGATTTTTAGAAGAATGGGAGAATAAATAGACTAAAAATTATTTATACATGTATAAAATATAATATGTATATACAATATATATATACACTTCTACAGAAGTGTATATCTAATATATATATTAGAATATGTCAAGCAGCACTAAAGCTTATATGAGTTTAGCCATGGATTTAAATTGAAAGTAGTTAGCAAATCTGCATGCTTTTCATCTGCTATCAGTAGCTAGAGTAGACAGAAAACTGGAATTAATCTCTTGTGGTTTTGCTGGTAGTAAGGGGCAAGAGTGTGACTCTGTTAATTGCTTAAATCTGTAATGTTATCACATTGAAACATTCTGAGATGTTATATCTTGTTGAATAGTTACTACTATTGCTATGGAACAAACCTACTCTGCTGCCCTCTGAAGAGTTTGCTGCTCCTCATGAGCTACCCTTTCTCAGTCCAATTAACTTTCCTTAGAGTAATAATGGAAGAAGTCAGTGGTTTCTTTACTTTCTTCCAAAAGAATGTAGATAGGGGAAGTATTTGAGGCATAGTCCTATTCAATCCACATATTCATGCCCACATTGTGCCCTATAAAATGCAGAAATAATTGTTCTTACGGATTGAGATTCTTATTTATAATGCCTTTACTCGGGCAATGAAAACTAGTTTGCATTGAAATTTTCTCTTGAAACATTCATATATGTTTCAGTGAAAACAACCATTTATCTACTTGCTCTCTCCCATTCAGTCTTATTTGATATGAAGTTTTCACCTCTTAACCTGAAAATTACATAAATTCTAACTTGCTTAGCACCCATCGGTTCTTACATCTGGATTGATTTTTGTATCATTAAAAAAAGGTGTATGTTTTAGCTACATGCAAAAGAATGAAACTGCACTACTTTATAACACCACAAATGACATAGCCAATAAAGGGTTATTATCCAAAATATATAAAGAACTGATACAACTGAACACGAATAAAATCCAATTTAAAAAAGGGTAGAAGATATAAACAGATATTTTTTCAAAGAAGACATATGAAAGGCCAACACACATGAAAAAATCCTCAACATCACTCATCAGCAGGGAAATGTAAATCAAAACCACAATGAGATATCACCTCATACCTGTAACAATGGCTAAAATGAAAGATACAAAAAACAGATGTTGGCAAGCATGTGGAGAAAAAGGAACCCCTCTATTCTGCTGGTAGGAATGCAAACTGGTACAGCCACTGTGGAAAACAGTATGAAGATTCCTCAAAAACATAAAAATAGAATTACCATTTGGTCCAGTAATTCTACTACTGGGTATTTACACAAGGAATATAAAAACACTAATTTGAAAAGATATACACACCCTGAATCATTGTTTAAAATAGCCAAAATATGGGGGCCCCCGGGTGACTCAGTCGGTTGGGCGTCTGCCTTCAGCTCAGGTCATGATCCCAGCGTTCTGGGATTGAGCCCCACATCGGGCTCTGTGCTCAGCAGGGAGCCTGCTTCTCCCTCTCCCTCTCTCAGCCTGTCTGTCTGCCTACCTGTGATCTCTCTCTCTCTCTCTGTCAAATAAATAAATAAAATCTTTAAAATAAAATAAAATAGCCAAAATACGGGAGCAACCCAAATGTCCGTGATAGATGAATGGATAAAGAGCAGGTGGCATATGCATATATATAATGGAATATATATAAAAATAAAAAAAGTAAAAAATGAAATGTTGCCATGTGCAACAATATGACTAGATCTAGAGGGTATGGTGCTAAGTGAAATAAGTCAGTCAGAGAATGACAATACCATTATGATTTCACTCATATGTGGAAACAAAGAAACAAAGAAAAAAGACGTGAACAAAAAAAGACAGTCTTAAATAGAGCAAATAAACTGATGATTAGCAGAGAGGAGGTGGATAGGGGATGAATGAAATAGGTTAAGGGGATTAAGAGTATAGGAATCATGATGAGCACTGAGTAATATATTGAATTTTTGAATCACTATATTGTACACCTGAAACTAATATAACATTATATATAAATTATGCTGTACTTAATTTTTTAATTAAAATATGGTGAAAAGTGTATATTTAATTTCTTCTATAAGAAAAAGAAGTATAAAAAGTATCTAATTCAGAATAAAGCAGAATTGTTCTTTTTAAGAAACACATGTTATTCAACTGTGACTACAGCATTTAACTAGACTGAAGACATCTTTAAAGAAAAAACGAATTTTCAGAATTTTGTTGCATAGGTAAGTGACTGTTACAAGGAATGAGCTTGATCGCTCTAAAGTGTTAAGTTGCTGAAATACAAACAAACAAATGAAACAGACCAATGCTACTGTACTAGGAAGAAGTCTGATATTGGCTATACTTATTGGCTAAATATTTTTTTTAACCACATGACTGAAATTCAACATTTACTGATTTAATATGAGCATATTTCTAATATAAGGGGCACTTCTGAAAATGCTCCTCAAAAATCAAGTTTTGAAAAATGTCCTAAAATTATTAAATCTAAAAAAAAAAAAAAAAAAAAATCCATCCAAACAGAAACACACACCTGTAGAGACTTGGTTGAGAATGTTTTCTGAATAGAGGAGGAAAAATGAAATAATACCAAAATATGAATTGATTTTACTGACAATAGCTAAAATTATAAGAATGCCTCATTCTGTAAAGTGGATGAATAAAGTAGTATCTATAAATAAGCAGGAAATATTTGGGTAAAAACTCCCTGAAGTGAAAAATAGGGAGTTGAATTAATATCTGAAATGACATTCATTGGCAGTAATTGTTTTAATTATCATTGCTCTTATTACTTAAAATTTAAGATCACTGAGGATTAATAAGACATCATTCAAATTTGTTCCAGATTTTGATAGGACTCGACTTACTGGATAAATATTATGCTTGAAATTACACATCTTATTTAGTCACAGTAAGTCAAACCCTTACATGATGTATGTGAGATAAGGATATAGAGAAGACTTGGTAATAACCCATGGGGTTGATGTTGAGTACATGAATTTCAGGCATCTGTAGTATAGAAGAAAATACCCACGATTCAGAGTTTTATAATTTAGAAAACAAACTGAGACCTAGGCTTAAGGTTGGTCCCATTTAATTTTGCCATTAAAATAAGTTAAATGTAAACCAAATTGATAAACTTGCAGCCAGACTCATCAAGAAAAAAAAAAATAGAGAAAATGTGCAAATAAAATAAGAAACAAAAGAGACAATTACCCGACATCACAAAAAAAAACCCAAATTATAAGAGAATACTAGAAAAAAATATTTGCCAACAAATTTGATAACCTAGAATAAATGAATAAATTCCTAGAAATATACAATCTTCCAAAACTAAATCAGGAAGGAATAAAAAATCTGAACAGAACAATTACTAGTATCAAAATTGAATTAGTAACCAAAAAACTGCCAAAAAAAAGTCCACAACTACATGGATTTACAGGTGAATTCTACCAAACATTTAAAGAAGAGTTAATACCTATTCACCACAAACTATTCCAAAAAATATAAGGGGAAGGAAAGCTTCCAAATAGACTCTATGAGGCCAGCATTACCCTGATACCAAAACCAGACAAAGAAACCACAAAAAGAGAAAACTACAGGCCAATACCCCTGAAAATTACAGATGCAAGAATCCTCAATAAAATATTAGCAAACCACATTCAACAAAACATTAAAAGGATCATTCACACATTCAAGTGGGATTTATTCCAGAGTTGCAAGAATGTTTCAACATTTGCAAATCAATCAATGTGATGAACCAGATCAACAAAAGGAAGGATGAAAATCATATGATCATCTCAATAGATGCAGAAAAAGCATTTGAGAAAATTTGATATCCATTCATGATAAAAATTCTTAATAAAGTGGGTTTAGAGGAAAGATGCCTCATCATAATAAAAGCTATATATAAAAAAACTCAGTTAACATCATACTCAATGGTGAAAAACTGGGAGCTTTTCCTCTAAGATCAGGAACAAAACAAAGATGTCCACTCTTGCCACTTTTATTCAATGTAGTACTGGAAGTCCTAGCCACAGCAATCAGACAAGGAAAAGAAATGAATCTTCCATATTGGTAAAGAAGAAGATAACGTGATATTATTTGCAGATAACATGATATTATACATAACATGATATTATACATAGAAAATTTTACAGACTCCACAAAACAACTGCTAGAAATAATAAATGAATACAGGAAACCTGCAGGATACAAAATTAATACCCACAAATCATTAGTGTTTATATACAATAATAGTGAAGTAGCAGAAAAAGAAATTAAGAAAACTCAAATTACTGTTGCATCAAAACCAAACAAACAAACAAACAGAAAAGAACCTAGGAATAAACTTAACCAAAGAGGTAAAAGACTTGTACTCTGAAAACTATAAAACATTGATGATTAATGAAAGAAACTGAAAATAAAACAAACAAACAGAAAGATAGTCCATGCACATGTATTGGAAGAATCAATATTGTTAAAATGTCTATACTAGCCAAAGCAATTTATGATTCAATACAATCCTTATCAAAATACCAACAACATTTTTACACAAAACTAGTACAAATAATACTAAAATTTGTACAGAACCACAAAAGATCCCTGATACCAAAACAAACTTGAGAAAGAAGAACAAATAGAGAGGTATTACAGTTTTGGATTTCAAGATATACTACAAAGTTACGGTAATTAAGAACAATATGGTACTGGTGCATAAATAGACACATAGATCAATAGAATAGATAGCCCAGAAATTGACCCATGCTTATATGGTCAATTAGTCTATGACCCAGGAGGCAAGAATGCACAATGAGGAAAAGACAGTCTCTTCAATAAATGATGTTGGGATAATGTATGGTGATTAACATAACAATAAAAAATAAAAAATGATGTTGGGAAAACTGGACTGCTACATGCAAAAGAACGAAATTGGAGTACTTTCTATAACCATACACAAAAATAAATTCAAAAAATGAAACCTGAAGCCATAAAAACCTTGAATAAAACATAGGAAGTAATTTCTTTGACATCAGCCATAAGATGATTTTTCTATCTATGTCTCCTGAGGCAAGGGAAACAAAAGCAAAAATAAACTATTGGGATACATCAAAATAAAAAGCTTTTGCACAGCAAAGGAAAACATCAATAAAACAGAAATGCAACCTACCGCATGGGAGAAAATATTTGCAAATGACATTTCTACTAAGGGGTTAATATCCAAAATATATAAAGAACTTACACAACTCAATCTAAGTATCTATTGATACATAAATTGATAAGGAAGATGTAATATATATAAAATGGAATATCACACAGCTATAAAAAATAATAAGATCTTGCCATTTATGACAACACGGATGGACATACAGGGTATTTTAATAAGTGAAATAAATCAGACTGAGAAAGACAAATACCTTATGAGTTCACTCATATATGGACTCTAAAAAACAAATGAATAAAGAAAAAACCGAAAGCAGAATCAGATCTATAAATACAGAGAACAAACTGATGGTTGTCAGGGAGAAGGGGGTGGAGAAGGGGAGTGGGAGATACAGGCTTCCAGTTATGGAATGACCACGTTGTGAGAATAAACGGTACAGCATAGGGAATAGAATCAGTGATACCGTAATAGCACTCTATGTACAGTTGTGGTAAGCATAGCATAAACAATCACTACCCAGTACACGGAAAACTAATGTAACATTGTGTGGCAACTATACTTAATTTTTTAAAAATAAGTTTAATGTATTTTTATTGCATACCCACACAAATTCATATATGCATTATCACAATAAATATCATTTAATAATGGAATGATGTATAACTCCATGAAAGTAAAAAAGGCAACATTTAAAAATGTAGGACATACCTTTAGGTGTATGAAACTTCCCTTTCATTGTACTTGCTTTTCTCATTTTATTCTGGATATATAAATCCTTTACATGACCAGGTATAATCTTGTACATATAAGATTAGCAATGGAGATCCACTGGCAGAGTGGACAGAATTTAGGATAGGGTCAGAAGACCAAATTTGAGGTAAGCCTCAGCTATTTACTAATCTTCTTGGCAGGGCTGTTAACATTTAAAGCTACCATTTTCTTTTCTGTTAAACAGGAAAAAAAAAGTATTCTTAATTCAAAAAACTGTATAAAATGAATATTTCTATGCAAAAACATACTGTGAAACATACATTTAATAAACTAGTTACTACTTTTCCCTCAATAGTGTTTATAATGGATAAATGCCAGTGTAGAAGGAACTCTCCAGTGCTAAAGAATCATAGGGTGCTACCTTTAGCCTGGCATATTATGGATAGCATTGTTACTAGAAAGGACAATGCAATGAGACTTGACTTAAATTAATTGTTCACATATGGGTCTCAATTTCTTATTCAATATTATGTGTTCTGGATCTCTACTCCATGGAAAACAGTTCAAAGCTGATTTATAAAGTTTTTATTTTTTAAAAAATTAAAGATTTTATTTATTTAATTGAGAGAGAGACAGAGATAGCAAGAGAAGTGGGGGGGAGGGACAAGCAGACTCCCCGCTAGGTGGGAAACATGAGTTGGGGCTTGATCCCAGGACCCTGAGATCGTGACCTGAGCCAAAGTCAGATGATTAACCAACTGAGCCACTCAGGTGCCCCATACAAGTTTTATAAACCTAAAATTGGGCAAAATTACCAATTTTCTGAGGACCATTGTTATTTTTTTTAAAATAATAACAACCATGTATTTGTAAGACTTTTCTAATTATAGAAAAAAAAAATTACCTAGATGTTGACACAAGTTACATTTGTGTCAAAATTTTCTGATACAAAACAAAAATAAATTCATTAGATGACAAAAAGAGGAAAAATAAAGTGAAGTAATATATGAGGCATATTTTAAGGATATATATTGAATACCATACCCTCATAATAGAATATACATTTAATACATTTTTTTTGTCAAATACTCAGGAAACATATAAAACATGGAATAATTTTAAGGTGCCAAAGCTCAGTATTTGTAAATACAAAAATGTGGAATTAATGTAGACAGTAGTCTGATTACAAAATACTATACTTTTCAAAAATACACAGAAATTTACAGGGCAAATCTACCAAAACTTCAAAACTCAGAAAATTCCAATGTTACTTAAATTGTTTTTAAAGTAGGGGTGCCTGGGTGGCCCAGTCTTTGGGCATCTGCCTTCAGCTCGGGTCATGATCCCAGCATCCTGGAATCGAGCCACACATCAGGATCCCTGCTCCGCTGGGAAGTCTGCTTCTCCCTCTCCCGCTCCCTCTGCTTGTGTTCCCTCTCTCGCTATGTCTCTGTCAAATAAATAAAATCTTTAAAAAATAAAATTGTTTTTAAAGTGGTGAAAAAGAAGAAAAGGTCCAAATAATTTTATTAGGACAGTCAGTATGAGACAGATACCAGAACTTCATAAATGTGGGACAGAAGGGTGCCAGAGATATCTTGTTTGACAATATAATTCTAAAAGCAGAATTAATTAGTAATCAGAATCTATCAGCTCATTAAAGAATATTGTCAAATAAGATTAGAATATTCCAGAAATACAAGATATACTCTATTATACTAGATAAGTTATTAATATAACACATATTTTATACAGTTATTAAGCAGAAAAATATCATGATAATTTTCATAGATGTTGAAAAAAGAATTTTTAAAAATTCAGTACCTATACTTCATTTAAAATATTTTTAAAAAATATTTTATTCATTTATTTATTTGAGTGAGACAGAGAGTGAGTGAGAGAGAGAGCACAAGTGGGGGGGGGAGTCAGAAGGAGAAGCAGACTCCCTGCTGAGCAGGGAGCCTGATGTAGGGCTCGATCCCAGCATCCTGGGATCATGACCTGAGCCAAAGGAAGACACTTAGCAGACTGAGCCACCCAGGTGCCACTATTCTTCATTTTTTTAAAAATTCTGTAAAATTAGAATAGTGATACTACTCAGTGATACTATCTTAATAAGCCATAGGCACAGTTAGATAATCAGATCTTTTATACTAAGAAAAAAAAAGTATTCTTACTGAAATCATAAACAAAAAATGATGCCCATTATCTCCATCACTTTTTAGCATTATCTCTAGATATGAGTCAGTGCAATAAGACAAAACTAAAGATATAAATGATGAATATTGATTTTCCAAGATGGAGGAGGAGTAGGAGACCTTAGCTTTGTCTGGTCCCAGGACTTCAGCTAGATAGCTATCAAATCATTCTGAACACCTCCTAACTCAATGGGAGATCTAAGAAAATAATTGCTGCAACTCTACAAATAGAAATGTGACCACATTCTATAAGGTAGGAAGTGCAGAAAAGTGAATCTGAGGTCATATATGGGAAGATAAACTGCAGGTAGAGGGAGACTCTGTAAGCTGGCTACCGGAGAGTGATAAAACAGTGGAGCACAAAATCAGAACTTTTAGAAGTCTGTGCTAGGGACAAACATCCCTGCCTGAAAGGTGCTCAGGTGGTGAAGCAGGCTGGAATCCTAGGTGGGACAATGTGGTCTCAGGATCCCCAGGGTCACAGAAAGAACAGGGGTGTCTGAGTGTGGCAGAGTTCCCAGGCATTGGAGTGGGGAAGCTGGCTGAAATCAGTGAGCCCATGAGAGGGCATTCAGCTCAGTGTTGCCATAAACCATGAATCACAGCACGGTTGGGTAACTGCTCTCTGAGCAGGGGCCCAACAAACAGCAGAGCCAAGGCAAAATCTCCCTCCCTCCCCTCGGAGGAGGGGCACAGGTGCACGTCACAGGACTTTGCAGGGTTTGGAGACTTGAAGTTTGGTTGTATGCCTCAGATAGAAATGTTTGGTCACAGGTGGGGAGAGCATGGAGTACGGATGGAGACCAGGGAAAAAGGAAACTTTTCTGAGGGTGCACTGAGGACTGGGGGGCCTAAGGTTTCAGCTCCAGGGTTGGAGATTAGCAGGCTGCCATTTTCATTCTTATCCTCTAAAGTGGCATGGAAAGCCTTCAGGGAACAAAAGCCACATGGAGTAATCTGAAGCTGCTTAGTTAGCCTGGCTCCCTGGCAAGGGCAGTGCAATTCCACCCGTGGCACAGACACCTAAGAATCAGCACAACAAGCCCTCCCCCCCCCCAGAAGATCAGCAAGAACATCCGGGTAAGACCACGTTTACCAATCACACAGAACTGTAGAACTCCAGTGCTAGGGTAAAATAGTATATAGAACTTACGGCTTTTTTTTCATGATTCTTTAGTCTTTCAATTTTTTTTTCCTCTTTCCTTTTCAACAAATTTCTTGTTTTATCAATGTCTTTTTAAATTTTCATTTTTACAGTTGCATTCTAACCTTTCATTGTATTTAATTTTATTTTTGTATATATATAAGTTTTCTTTCTTTATAATTTTGGGATGCAGTTTCTTCTAACAGACTAAAATACACCAAAAATCTAGTGTATTGCTCTGTTCTTTTCACCTGCCTGTTTATATTCTTTCATTTATTTCTTTTAATTTTCATTTTTAGTTATATTCTACCCATATTATTTTTCTTTTTGTACATATATAAATTTTTCTTTCTTTACGATTTTGGGATCTAGTTTTCTAACAAACAGATCATATACACACAGGATCCAGTGTATTGCTTTGTTCTGTTCACCTATCTCATTATATTTTCTCTTTTTTAAAATTTTTTTTCTGTTTTGGGTCTCATCTGATTTGTTTAGTTTATATTTCTTTGGGGTCACTGTTGCCATTTTAGTATTTTGCTCTCTCATTCATCTATTCTTCTCTAGATAGATGACAAGATGGAAAAACTCACCTCAGAAAAGAGTACAAGAGGCAGTACTGATTGACAGGGACTTAATCAGTATGGCCATAAGTAAGATGCTGGAACTACAGTTCAGAATAATGATTATAAAGATACTAGCTGGCTTGAAAAAAGCATAGAAGACACTAGAGAATCCCTTTGGAGAAATAAAAGAACTAAAATCTAATCCAGTCAAAATCTAAAAGGCTATTAATGAGGTGCAGTCAAAAGTGAGGCTCTAGGGGCACCTGGGTGGCTCAGTTGGTTAAGCGAATGCCTTCGGCTCGGGTCATGATCCTGGAGTCCCTGGATCAAGTCCCGCATCGGGCTCCCTGCTCAGCAAGGAGCCTGCTTCTCCCTCTAACCCTCCCCCCTCTCATGTACTCTCTCTCTCTCATTCTCACTCTCTCAAATAAATAAATAAATCTTTAAAAAAAAATGACGCTCTAACTGCTAGGGTATATGAAGCAGAAGAGAGAATTAGTGACATAGAAGACAAAATGATGAAAAATAAAGAAGCTGAGAAAAAGATAAACAACTACTGAATCACAGGGGGATATTCTGGTAGATAAGTGATACCATAAAGTGAAACAACATTAGAATAATTGGGATCCCAGAAGAAGAGGAAAGAGAGAGAGAGGGACAGAAGGTATATTGTGGCAAATTATAGCTAACAACTTCCCTAATCTGGCAAAGTAAACAGGCATTCAAATCCAGGAGGCACAGAGAACCTCCCTCAAAATCAATAAAAATAGGTCAACACCTTGACATATAATAGTAAAGCTTGCAAATCTCAGAGACAAAGAGATAATGCTGAAAGCAGTTTGGGGATAAGAGTTTCTTAACCTACAGGGTAGGAATATTAGACTGGCAGTGGACCTAGCCATACAGACCTGGCAGGCCAGAAAAGAATGGTGCGATATATTCAGGGTACTAAATGAGAAAAAAATGCAGTCAAGAATACTCTACCCACCTAGGATGTCATTCAAAATAGAAGGAGTGATAAAACGTTTCCAGGACAAACAAAAACGAAAAGAATTTTTGATCACTAAACTAGCCCTACAAGAAATATTAAAGGGAATCCTTTAAGCAAAGAGAGAGCCCATAAGTGACATAGACCAGAAAGGAACAGAGACAACATACAGAAAAAGCGACTTTACAGGTAATACAGTGACATTAAATTCATATTTTTCAGTAGTTACTCTGAATGTAAATGGGCTAAATGCCACAATCAAAAGACACAGGGTATCAGACTGGATAAAAAAGCAAGACCCATTGATATTCTGTCTGCAAGAGACTCACTTTAGACCCCAAAACACCTCCAGATTTAAAGTGAGGAGTGGAAAATGATTTATCATGCTAATGGACATTGAAAGAAAGATGGGGTAACCCTCCTTACATCAGACAAATTAGATTTTAAACCAGACTGTAATAAGAGATGAGGAAGGATACTATATCAAAACTAAAGTGTCTATCCAACAAGAAGATCAAACAATTATAAATATTTATACCCCTAGCATGGGAGCAGCCAATTATATAAATCAATTAATAATAAAATTAAAGAAACACACCGATAATAATACAATAATAGTAGGGAACATTAACACCTTGCTCACTGCAATGGACAGATCATCTAAGCAGAAGATCAACAAGGAAACAAGGGCTTTGAATGACACACTGTACAAGATGGACTTCTCAGTTATATTCAGAGCATTCCATCCTACAGCAACAGAATACCCATTCTTCTTGAGTGCATATGAAACATTCGACAGAATAGATCACATACTGGGTCACAGATCAGATCTCATCTAGTACCAAAGATTGAAATCATTTCCTGCATATTTTCAGACCACGATCTTTGAAACTTGAGTTCGATCTACAAGAAGAAATTTGGAAAGCACTCAAATACATGGAGGTTAAAAAGCATTCCACTAAAGAATGGGTGGATCAACCAGGAAATTAAAGAAGAATTTAATAAATTAATCGAAACAAATGAAAATGTAAACACACCTGTTCAAAACCTTTGAGATGCAGCAAAGGCGGTCCTAAGAGGGAAGTATATAGCAATACAAGCCTTTCTCAAGAAACAAGAAAGGTCTCAAATAGACTACCTAACATTATACCTAAAGAAGCTGGGGAAAGAAGAGCAAATAAAGCTTAAACCTGGCAGGAGAAGAGAAATAATAAAGATCAGAGCAGAAATCAATGAAATAGAAACCAAAAGAACTGCAGAACAGATCAATGAAACTAGGAGCTAGTTCTTTGAAAGAATTAGTAAGATTGATAAACCCCTGGCCAGACTGTTCAAAAAGAAAAGAGAAAGGACCCAAATAAATTAAATCATGAATGAAAGAGATCACAACCAACACCAAAGAAATACAAACAATTATAACAACATATTATGAGCAACTACATGCCAACAAGTTAGGCAATCTGGAAGAAATGGATGCATTCCTAGACATGTATAAACTGAAAGCTTTTCCCCTAAGGTCTGGAACACGACAGGGATGTCCACTATCACCACTGTTGTTGAACATAGTACTAGAAGTCCTAGCCTCAGCAATCGGACAACAAAAGAGATAAAACACAACTGAATCAGCAGAGAAGAAATCTAACTCTCACTTTTCACAGATGACATGATACTCTGTGGAAAACCCAAAAGACTCCATTCCAAAATTGGTAGAACTCATACAGGAATTCAGCAATGTGGCAGGGTAAAAATCAATGCACAGAAATCAGTTGTATTTCTACACACTAACATTGAGACAGAAGAAACAGAAATTAAGGAGTCAATCCCATTTACTATTGCACCCAAACCCATAAGAAACCTAGGAATAAACTTAACGAAAGAGGAAAAGGATCTGAACTCAGAAAACTATATACACTCATGAAAGAAACTGAAGACACAATAAAATGGAAAAACATTTTGTACTCATGGACTGGAAGAATAAATATTGTTAAAATGTCTATGCTATCTAGAGCAAGCTATACATTCAATCCAATCTTTATCAAAATGCCATCAGTTTTTTCACAGAGCTGGAACAAGCAATCCTAAAATTTGTGTGGAACCAGAAAAGACCTCAAATAGCCAAAGGGATGTTGAAAAAGAAAACCAAAGCTGGTGGCATCACAATGCCAGACTTCAAGCTCTATTACAAAGCCATAATCAAGACAATATGGTACTGGCACCAAAACAGAATAGAGAACACAACAATGGACCCTCAACCCTATGGTCAACTAACCTTCAACAAAGCAGGAAAGAATATCCAATGGAAAAAAAGACAATCTCTTCAACAAATGTTGTTGGGAAAATTGAACAATCACATGCAGAAGAATGAAACTGGACCATTTTCTTGCCCATACACAAAAATAGACTCAAAATGGGTCAACAACCTAAATGTGAGACAGGAATCCATCAAAATCTAGAGGAGGGAATACCTGGGTGGCTCAGTCAGTTGAGCGTCCGACTCTCGATTTCGGCTCAGGTCATGATCTCAGGGTTGTGAAATCGATCTCCATGTCTGACTCGACACTTAGCCAGAGTCCGCTTGGGATTCTCTCTCTCCTCTTACTGCCCCTCCTACCTCTTGCATGCTCACGCACACACTCTCTCCCCTCCCTCTGTGTCTCTCAAATAAACAAATAAAATCTTTAAAAAATAAAATCCTAGAGAAGAACACAAGCAGTAAACTCTGTGACTTCGGCTGCAGCAACTTCTTGCTAGACACCTCTCCAAAGGCAAAGTTAACAAAGACAAAAATAAACTATTAATACTTCATCAAGATAAAAACTTTTGTACATCAAAAAAAATAGTCGACAAAGTCAAAAAACAGCTGATACAGGGAGAAGATATTTGCAAATGTCTTATCAGATAAAGAGCTAGTATCCAAAATCTATAAAGAAGTTATCAGACTCA
The DNA here is from genome assembly GCF_002201575.2 of Neomonachus schauinslandi. Classification (NCBI taxonomy): domain Eukaryota; kingdom Metazoa; phylum Chordata; class Mammalia; order Carnivora; family Phocidae; genus Neomonachus; species Neomonachus schauinslandi. The sequence goes on along the minus strand of NC_058405.1, from coordinate 21,411,316 downwards.
ACACCCAAAGAACAAATAATCCAATCAAGAAATGGGCAGAAGACTCGAACAGACATTTCTCCAAAGACAACATACAAATAGACATCAGACACATGAAAAAATGCTCAGCATCTCTTGGCATCAGGGAAATACAAATCCAAACCACAATGAGATACCACCTCACAACAGTCAGAATGGCTAAAATTAACAAGTCAGAAAGCGACAGATGTTGGTGAGGATTCAGAGAAAGGGGGACCCTCTTACACTGTTGGTGGGATGCAAGCTGGTGCAGCCACTCTGGAAAACAGTATGGATGTTCCTCAAAATGTTGAAAATAGAGCTCCCCTACAACCCAGCAATTGTACTACTATGTATTTACCCCAAAGATACAAATGTAGGGATCTGAAGGGGCTCCTGCACCCCAATGTTTATAGCAGCAATGTCCATAAGAGTCAAACTATGGAAGGAGCTTGGATGTCCATTGACAGATGAATGGATAAAGAAGATGTCGTATATATATTCGATGGAATACTACTCAGCCATCAAAAAAATGAAATCTTGCCATTTGCAATGACGTGAGTGGAACTAGAGGGTATTATGCTAAACAAAATAAGTCAATCAGAGAAACACAATTATCATATGGTCTCACATGTGGAATTTAAGAAATAAAATAGAGGATCATGGGCGAAGGGAGGGGGAAAAATAAAACAAGACAAAATCAGAGAAGGAGATAAACCATAAGAGAGTCTTAATCATAGGAAACAAACTGAGGGTTACTGGAGGGGAGGAAAGAGGGGGATGGGGGAATTGGGTGATGGACATCAAGGAGGGTACATGATGTAATGAGCACTGGGTATTATATAAGACTGATGAATCACTGAACTCTACTTCTGAATCTAATAATATACTATATGTTAATTAATTGAATTTAAATAAAAAATAAATAAATGATGAATATTTGAAAGGAAAAATAAGAACTACTCCTCGTATAGAGGCTATTAATATGTATTCAATTAACCCAGGCCAGTTAATTAAAAAGTACTACAAAGAAAATTACAACCAGCATATGAAATTGTTGCCTGGAAATCATCAACATTCATGTATAAAAAACAACTATTTAAAATTCATAATAGGAGAGAAGAACCCATTTATTAGAGTTTGTGCACACACACAAAAACACACATATAGCAATAAGATAAAGTTAACAAAAAAAGTACAAAACCTGCATTAGGAGAAATATAAAACATACATAAAGGAAAAATATATATATTTTTAAAATAAAAATTAATTTCATGGCACTAAGAATATCCACTGGCATAAAGTTGTCAATTTTCACTAGATTTTTTGGTAGTTTAATATGCACCATATTTTTTTATACTAAAGATGCTCATTATAAAATTCAGATGGGAAAATAATCAAAATTAGCCAAGAAAACTCTGAAAAGGAAAAACAATAAATCAAGACTAGCTCTAGAAGTTACTTGAAATATTACAAATCCTCAATAGAATAATGTGGTACAATCCTGTGGATAGTTAGAAAGAACAATGGTTCAAAGGGAGTAGCCAAAAGTGTATGCAAATCATACAGAATTAATATATAATAAAAGTGGCATTTCAAGTTAATAATGGAAAAATTAATTTTTAATCAACTATGTTTGATAACTAATTAGCTATTTGGAAAAAAAAATGATGTGCATCCATCCCTCACACTGTATATCAGAGCAATTATGAGCTGATACTCAGGGTTTTAAATGTAACAAAACTAAATTGTAAAAGAAATGAGAAAGAATTTGACTTTTAATTTTTTTTTCAAAGACATATTTATATGAGCGAGAGAAAGTGCGAGCAAGAGGAGGGGCAGAGGGAAAGAATTCCAAGCAGACTCCCCACTTAGCACAGAGCCCAAAGCAGGCTGATCCCAACACCTAGATACCATGACTCCGAGCCAACACCAAGAGTTGGATACTCCACCGACTGAGCCACCTAGTTGCCCCTTGACTTTTAATCTTTAAGTGAAGGACTTCCCATCTTTAATTGTGAACTGAGTCTTGACTTTTAATATTAAAATTAAGGATTTTCTATTTATCAAGAAAAATTCCAAATCCATATTGAAATTGTAATGATATATGTATTTGAAAAATATCTGTATGCTTAAATAATACATAAACAAAGTCAAAATACAAATGACACGCTAGGAAATATAGTATCAGCGATGAATTACTCTATTATGTACAGAATCACTATAATTTGAGAAGAAAAAATACCTATAAGCAACAAAATCATGTCAAAGGCTTAAATTTACACAGAAAACATTATTGCTTCAAATTATTTCTAATCACATTCATAAGAAATATGCAGTTTTAAAGTGCATTAAGATACTGGTTTTCAGCCCTGTGACTGACAAAAATCCAAGAGTTTGTCAATATTCATTTGGTGCAGCTACAGGAAAATCTGCTTTCTAGTGCATTACAGGTGAGACTGCAGATTGGCTAAAACGCTTATGGAGGATAATCTGGCTGTATCTATCATCATGAAATGATCTATGCTTGGTCCTCCCACAAACACTTTGGGGAATTTCCCTTTAGGCATTTATGCAGATATATAAAATTATATCTATACAAAGTTGTTTATCATAGTATTGTTAGTAACAGCAAAAACTGAAAAAAAAATGCCTATTTACACAGGACTGGTTCACAACAATAAAATATGCCAACACAAATGACTATTATGTATCTATGAGAAACACCAAAAGAAAAAAATTAATGAGTAAATTGCCTATGTACTGATATTTTCAAGAGAAAAGTACAACCTGCTATGTAAATTTTATATATGCTTTATTTATGTAAGGGATGAAGATGAATGAATAATCATATTTTTAAAGATTTTATTTATTTATTTGATAGAGAGAAAGAGGGAGAGTGAGAGCAAAAGAAAGGGGAGCAGCAGGCCAAGGGGGAGGGAGAAGCAGGCTCTCTGCTCAGCAAGGACGTGGGGCTCGAACCCAGGACTGTGGCATCATGACCTGAGCTGAAGGCAGGCGCTTAACCGACTGAGCCACCCAGGTGCCCCATAATCGTATTTTGTAACGAATTGCTAGAATAACAAAAAAGAAATAAAATTCGTTAACAGAGGGGAAGGACTAAAATGGAGGGAAAATAATTAAGAGAGGAAAAGGGATGAGATCGAAACTTTTCAAAGTATAGTTTTGTGTATTGTGCTTAGATTAGGACCAAGTGAATATATTGTCTATAAACTTAAAATGTGATGGTTCATTAATTTATTTAAATTGACTATCTTCCTGATTTGGCTCTTGTTGATATAATTTTAGCCCATCCTTACTGTTCTGAGCATACTGAAAAATATACTATTACATGAGAATTTTTTTTAAATAACTCAAATACTGACAGTAAGTTTTTTTTCTGCATATTCTCATTTCAATAAAAAGCAGTTTTCAAATATTTTCCTGGAAATGCATTTATTCCAAAATATATTAAAATTATATAATGTTTATTCTATAATTTAAAATTCTAGGGGTGCCTGGGTGGCTCAGTTGGGTAAGCGGCCAACTCCTGATTTTGGCTCAGGTCATGATCTCAGGATCCTGAGATTGAGCCTCCACACTCAGTTCAGAGTCTGCTTAAGATTTTCTCCCTCTCCCTCTGTCCCTTCCCCTCCATGCACTCTCTCTCTCTAACAGAAAATAATAAAATAAAATAAAATTCTAAAATGATGCATCATATATCATCACATTAAATGCACCTCCCAATAAGAATTTGACAGTAATTAATAGGATTTCATGCCATATCAATTTGGTAGATTAAAGGTAGTATTCTTTCATTGGTAAGGGCATACATTTCTTGCCAGCATGTGGTAAAACTGTTCCTTCAGGCCAGGTATATTACTAAATATTACTTTATTTATTTATTAAAGATTTTATTTATTTGACAGAGAGATAGCGAGAAAGGGAACACAAGCAGGGGGAGTGGGAGGGGGAGAAGCAGGCCTCCCACTGAGCAGGGACCCCAATGTGGGGCTCAATCCCAGGACCCTGGGATCATGACCTGAGCCAAAGGCAGACACTTAACAACTGAGCCACCCAGGATCCCCAGAATATTACTTTAAAATGCCAATTTTTATTGCCTTAGTGAGCAGTGAACCGACAGTAAGATCAAGCTCATTAAATTACAATTGTTTCTGAGATGGCATTAAATCATTTATGAATGAACAATTCTTTGCAATTCAGGTCATTAATAAAATGTTTGGGAAAATAAAACTTTAATTCTTCACATTTTCTACAATGTATCTAATCTTTTGATAATGCATTCATGCAATATCAATATAATAGTTATATTATATTGAAAAAATACATTTAAAAAGCCAAGTCTTAGATAAATGGAGAGAAATTAGAATTTACTATTATTTTTCTGAAAAAGAACAATATTCCCAGTTTAGAAAACTATAAAAATAGAAACAAAAATAAAAACAATTTTTATTATGTAAACATTATAAAATCTATATAGCAATGAAGTCAAATATTCTATTCATTCACTTTTCTTCAGAATATAAAGCATATAGTAACCTTCTGCATGTAGAAATCAGAGTATACAGTAATCATGAGCTTGTTTTCTAAAAGAAATTAAACAACATTTCAGTTCAAAAAAAGATGAGAATTAGAATAAAGCCTGAAGACTGGAAAATGCATGATAAAGTCCAGGTTTAGAAGTTTTAAAATCTAACTATTTCATGAAGACAAAGTATACTGAGAATCAAGTTTTCAAAAGATAAGTTTTAACAGTTGATGGCACAGAAATGATGATATAATTATTGAAAATGTCATGGTTAAAGGAGGACAGTTAGCAGGAACACTAAGAGTGCCAACTTTATTGTCTATTATAATAGAGAATCAATGTCAGCATTATAAAATTGCCATAGAAATTAAAAAGATTACTTCAAAAATATTAATTTTTACAAGATTTTTGCTTTGTTTTTTGGGATTAATGTAGGAATTGGAATTAATTATAAATTCAAGGAAATTGCAACAGTGTGTGTGTGTGGATGTGTGTTTGTATGGAAATGAACAGATAATCCTAAATTTTCATAAAAATGCAAATAGCAAAATCAATATGAAAAGAAGAAACAAAGATGGATGAATACCAAATATCATTACCTGGAAATAAACCTATAGTTGTCAAGTCTGAGCAGTATAAAGATATACATAAAAAAACAGAAGAATAGCGTCTATTTTTTAATTTTTCAATGTTTCATCCTCTCTTCACTTATATTATATTTAAATTATAACCTGAACAGTTTTTTGACTAAAAGATTATTTTTGAAAGTGTGCCATCTAAGAAAAAGTCATCTTAATTTTGTTTTTGTTTTTTTTTTCTGAATGTGCCTTCATTTTATTTTAATTATAAAGTATAAAGTATAAAGTGTAAAACTCAGTATATAAATCTACCATGAAAGAGACTTACTGTCAGCACTTTTAAGATATCATTCTAAGACTCTTAACTGTAGAGGACAGACTGAGGGTTGCTCGTGAGGAGGTGGGGGGGAATGGGTTAAATAGGTATTGGGTATTAAGGAGGGCACTTGATGTGATGTGAGCACTGGGTGTTGTATGTAAGTGTTGAAACACTAAATTCTACACCTGAAACTAATATTACATTGTTAACTAATTGGAATTTAAATAAAACCAAACGGAAAAAATAAATCCTATTGTTTCCTGGCTTCTTTCATTTCCAGTGAGTGATCTGTCATTACTCTTTCAAAGGAGTGTGTCTAGGATGTGCTTGGTTTGATTTTCTTTATATTTCTTGCTTAAGTTTACAATATTTTCTGCATTTGAGGATTGAAATTGTTCATCAGTTCTGAAATCTTCTAGAATATTTTTTCTTTAAGTATATCTTCTATCCCAGACTTTCCCTTTCCTTTTCAGAGTCCAACTGTACATAAGTTAAAGTTTTCTGTGTAGTTCTAGTGCCATTTACACTCTAATTTTTAATTGTTTTCCTTTGTGCTTCATTTTAATACATTTTTTAATTTATTTATTTTAGAGAGAGAGAGAATGTGTGAGCGGGAGCAGGGACAGAAGGAGAGGGAAAAAGAGAATCCTCAAGCCGACTCCCTGCTGAGCATGGAGCCTGACTCACAACTTGATCTCACTACCCTGTGATCATGACCTGAGCCAAAATCAAGAGATGGATGCTTAATGAACTGAACCACCCAGGTGCCCCATTTTGATTTTTTTTTAATTGGACTGTTTTTCAATTCACTGAATTTTTCTTCTTCTATGAATAATCTAATGTTACAGTTACATATTTTAATCTAATTTATGATATTTGTTTTATTAGTACCAAATTGTCAATTTCATTCTTTTTCATACATCCCAAATATCTGATGAAATTATTCATAACTGTATTTAGTTCAGCCATCATTTTATTTTTTCAATATTTTAATCATAGTTAAAGTTTTTTATCAGCTTAATACATTATCTGGATCATTTATAAGTCTATTATGTCTTACACTTGAGAAATCCCTATTTTCCACAATGATTTGGTAGCCTTATGGCTAGGTAATATAACTGATGTGAAATTAACCTTTTTCAGGCCACAAAGAATGATCCCTGAATAACCTAATCATTCTACCTTGACAGTGACTTGTTTAGAAATATTAAATACTAAGTATGTATAAACAGGAACAAAAGAGAAAACATATTCTAGAATTTTAAAAGTGAGGGAGATACTTATCTCTTCTAGACCCCCAACTTTATTGTGTGAGGTGAATTTTAAAACAGTAAGCCATTTTGACACTGAGAGAGAATATTAGAGCAGTTAATTCTCAAAAATTTTGATTTCATAAAAACTTTAACCAATAAAACACTGTTAAGCACTCTTAAGAGATTTTACATGTTTCACATATGAGAGTATTTATTTTATGTTTATAGAGAAATATGTCATTATTTTAAAAATTATTTAATATTAATTCTCCATATTAATTAATCATTTTTAATTTGATATATAATTCTAAATATTAAAATAACAACAAATTCATTATGTAGGTAATATAGATTTTTACTGAGTAATAATAATATACTTTAATGAGAAGAGTAGCATTGTTTTATACTTCATAAATCTTTTTTTAAAAGATTTATTTATTTATTTTAGAGAGGGAGTGGGGGGAAGGGGAAGAGGGATAGGGAGAGAGAATCTCCAGCAGACTCCCGGCTGAGTGAGGAGTCCAAAGTGGGGTTCAATCCCAGGACCCTAAGATCATGACCTGAGCCAAAATCAAGAGTCATACCTTAACCTACTGAGCCATCCAGGTGCCCCTACCCTTTGTAAATCTCTTTAATTCCTGGTGTGTAAATAAAAATGTCAACAAAAAGACACCTCCATATCAATATAGAAGAGATCTAAAGAGTGTTACTGAGTCTTCAATTAAAAATAGAGGCATGCAGGTAGTCTAGTTTAGAGACTATGCCATTTAGGACAAACTATCACATAATCTATACTGCCTATGTATAGCTTAAGAAATTACAATAACTTATACCAGTGAGAGACAAAAAATTGTACCTCATCAATATTTCCTTTTCATCTCCTGTGAGGCCCTTCAATTAATTCCCGCAGTTGGAAATCCTCACTGAGAAAACTGGCTCATAGAAGAGATGCAAATGAAGCCAGAGAACAAGCCTTATGAAAAAATGCTTGGCAGGGTGAAGAGGAAATGCAAAGATTTTAAAACAGGGATGTATGTGACATGACACTGCAGTGCAGTTAGTAAAGAGTAAGAGATGAAATGGGAGAATTATTTGTAGACCAGATTACATAGATTTTATTTAAAAAAATATTTTATTCTAAGTGTGGAAAGAAGTCATTGAAGGATTTTGAGCCTAAACTTTACATGATATATCTAATATTTCAAGGGACAACATTGTTTATCTCAAGAAAATTAGATTGAATTTGGGTGGAGAAACCAATCAAAACTATCATCACATCCTAGCAAGAAATTGGTGAAGGTGGGAATAGTGATTATAGTGAGATTTGGTGGGTTTAGGTAATTATTTCATGGTTTGGGCCAAATGTATTTGCCAAAAAATTAAATGTGGGGTATGAAAGAAAGTAGAATTTAATGAAGACCTTGTGGGTTATTGGTCTGAACAAACAGATGCATTTTAGAGCCATTTATTGAATTATGGAATACAACACAAACAACAGATTTGGGGTGAAAATCTACAGTTGGATTTTTGCCAACTAATTTTTTTTTTGGAAATGTCTATTAGATACACCAGTTAAGTTAGAATTATAATTTAGCGTCAATAATTTTGTACGAGTTATAAATATAATTTTCCTAACCTGAAGGATTATGGGAAGTTATTTTTATCTCATTTCCTTAACCTCAAAAACAGTACAAAGATTTTGAAACGGTAAGTAGCTCTTCAGAGTCATGTATCTACTTAGGAATAAACCATATCTCCCATGATTAGTACATATCCCACTATAGATAATGCCTACTTACTTTTTTTTTGAGACATCAAATATAAGAAGTGAGAGAGAAAGTGAGGACATAATTGCTGATATATATAACTGTTGGATTAGAAGTTTTCACTTTTATTTTTATTTAGGACATGTTCTAAAATGTCCAAGACAACACAACAATATAATTAACACCTTTATATTATTTTCCCAGGATCAACAATTATTTCAAGTTTTATTGCTAACATGTTCTGATTGCTGGGTAGCTCAGTTAAATACTATCTCACCTAACTTAAATGTCATAAAAATGGTGGTTGTAAATTTACATTTATAAAATACACTTTAAGTGTGAGATACTGATTTTTCCTAGGTCATAGAATTAACTGGTTTACAGATTATAGCACATATCTGGTGCCAAGAGACAATATTCCCTCTGTTAGGATATGATATAACGTGTCTGGAAAATATCTAGGGATGCCTCTGTGTGTGTGTGAGTGTGTGGTTATAGTCAGAGAGAGGAAGAAGTGAAGGTGCACGACAAGGAAGAAGGAGGAAGAGAAGAGGGAGAAAGACAAGAACAAGAAATGAGTTTTAAAATTTTTATAAAGATTATATACTTGAAATGATATATTTCATTTGAAAAATCTGTCTTCTAATTTGTCCATATATAAAGGAGTGTGCAAAAAATAAATATAGAATACCTAATTAAATTTCTAAGTAGAGTTTTTGGAATATGCAAATGCCATTTTAAATTTCTCCCTAGGGGCGCCTGGGTGGCTCAGTTGGTTAAGCGACTGCCTTCGGCTCAGGTCATGATCCTGGAGTCCCTGGATCGAGTCCCGCATCGGGCTCCCTGCTGGGCAGGGAGTCTGCTTCTCCCTCTGACCCTCCCCCCTCTCATGTGCTCTCTCTCATTCTCTCTCTCAAATAAATAAATAAAATCTTTAAAAAAAAAATTATCCCTAAAAAATAAAAACATTAATTTCAGAACAGGAACATAGAACTACAACATAAATGACATTGAAAAGAATTGCCCATGTGCACTTATTCATTATTAACTTTGAAAATTAGTATAAGCATTTTATAGAATGTTTAATCAAGGATATAACATGCTACCTAAGGAGTCAGTCAATTTAGTGTATGTATTTAAGCTGAAAAAATGACTTTTAAACCCAAAAGTATATATTGGCCATGTAATCTTACACAAAAAATAGTTAGATTTAAGATTGTTAAAGACAATTAAATAAAATTAAGTTAATAAGAGGACAAATACATCTGAAGAAATACAGTAAAATAATTTTCAGTATATTGTCTTAATAAAAAAAACTAATGTTAAATTATGGTTATAAAACCTCTGGATTTGGAAAAACATTGAAGTTGATACCGTATTTAGATATAGTTACTGAAATAAATTGAGAAGAAAAAGACTGTTCATTTTGAACTGATTTAGAATTCATATTAATTATTTTTCAGATTAATTAATCATAGACAATATTTTCTAATGAATAACTGATGATATAAAGCAGTTTCACACAGTATCACATTTGTGTATATATAAAGACTCCAAAAATCGTTTTAGATTCTAAATAAGTAAGACAAAGCTTCCTCTTCTACCTAGAAAAAAAAATGCTGTTGTTAAATAAGAAACAGAATTTTTTTGGATATTTTGAAATTTCCTTATTTCTGTATTCAACTGAGATTTTGAAATACAGGGATTTAATGAATGTATTATTGGACAAAAATCCAAAGTTTATATCAACCAAGACCTACATTTTTAAGGGTAAAATGAAACACAAAATTTAAATTTCACATTAAGTAAAAATGGTTTAATTATAGGCTTCTATTTCTTTTTTGCAAAGCTCTTGAGGAAACAGTAGTCACGAAAATGCTATTAAAAGTTCCTTAAAGAATGATATATTATTATGTCAAAGTCTGGATTTAAAAAAATACTTTATATGAGCCCACAGAAACTAAACTCTCTCCATCTTGAGACTTTCTTTGATCAGTTATAAAAATTGACATCATCATCAGACAATTGGATGATGTTATGGTCTGCGTGTTTGTGCCCCTACCAAATTCATATGTTGAAGCCCTAAAACCCAATGTATGGTATTTGGATATGGAGCCTTTAGGAAGTAATTAGATCCTAACGGCAGGACCCTGGTCTGATGAGATCAATGTCCTTTATAAGTAGAGACACCAGGGAGCTACTTATTTGCTCTCTCTCTCTCTCAGTCTCTTCCTCTCCCTCTTTCTCTCTGTGCCAGGTGAGAACACAATGAGAAAGCACAGCTATGTGCTATCCAGGAAGAAGGCTCTTGCCAGAAACTGACCATACTGGCACCCTGATCTCGAACTCCCAGCCTCCAGAACTGTGAGTAAATAAATGCTGTTTAAGCCATCCATTCTACTGTATTTTGTTATGGCATCTTGAGCTGACTAAAACAGATGCTAACACCATCATGTTGTGGTTTCGCCAATTCTGCCTTTGTGTCTGAGAAATTTTAGCAAAAGGAAAGTCTGTATGTTTGTATCTAAAACTCCCCAACGGAAGTGGTAAGAAAAGGAGAATAAGATGTATGGTTATATAAGCAGTTTTGCTCTCTCAGTCTTTCCTTTCTTCTGTATTCCATATAAACTTATTTTTTATTGAATAAATGAACATTTTCCATTATATTGTTTCCATTTTAATAATATACTTAAAATATAATTGATTTAATATACCCAGATATTATCAGTAAAACTTCAATTTATTAGGTTCTAATTATGTGCCAAGAACCAATAATGAAAAATACAAAAGATACATAACTAATAACATCTGATTTTCATATATGTCCTAAAATGTAAGTATGATCAGCTAAAATAAAATCAGATAAAATTTTTCAGATAAAATTAAATCTTAGCAAAGTTAAGCAAATTGTTCAAAGTCATGTGACTAGTTAGTGGCAATGCTGGGATTCAGTCTTTATTTTATTACATTCAAAAGCTTGGCTAAAATTATTAAGAATGTAAGGATACCCTATACCAAGCTTCTTCAGCAACATAGAGCCCACCGTGCCTTTGTCCCAAGGCTGTAAATGGACCTCTTCAGGGACATTCCCTGCCCTCTCTGCTTCTTTCCCCCTTGCAGAAAAATTAGAAACAATTTCTTTACCTTTACTTAAATCTAAATTAATATTTTTTATTTATTTGAGCGAGAGAGAGTGCAGAGCGTAAGAGAGAGAACCTGAGCAGGGGGAAGGGCAGAGGGAGAATCAGACTCCCCGCTGAGCAGGGAGCTGGACAAGGAGCTCAATCTCAGGCCCCTGAGATCATGACCTGAGCGAAAGGCAGACACTTAATGGACTGAGCCATCCAGGTGCCCCTAACTCTTTCTTCCATTTTCAATTTTCTAGATATTTTTCCATGTTTATATTGTGTTTCATTATTGTTATTATGCTATTTTCAATTTCTAATAAATACAGTATTAAATAAAATGTAATACTATATGTATATATAAATAATATTTAACAAGAAACATGAGTTCACTAGTTAACTGGTATATATTTTAATTCCTCATTGTCATTTTTTTTTATATTTAAACTCAGAAAATAACAGTTTCTGGTACTTCATATCATCTTGAAGGTGAGCCTAAGAATGTCACACAGCATACATACATGAGTCAGGACCCATATGCTGAGCATCCTGAGAACTGTCCCAACATAATCTAGGCAGAAGAATGATTAACTCCCACAGAAGGCAAATAAGAATGAGTCCATACTCATGGAAAATAGAAAAGAGTACAGGTAAGAGAAAAGGTAGAATAATGAATATTTACAAATAGTAAGATCATGATAAATTGTTTTATTATTTACATAAATGCACTGCCTTTCCTGGGGAAGGGTTATTCTTCTGTAGCTACCAAGAAAGACTTACTCGTGTTATTTGACTAGACTTTTGAAACGTGAAGGAACATGAGATATTTAACCTCTGAGTGGTAGATTTAAAAACAGTGCCATGTATAGGTTGATCTACAGCTTGGGCCCTAAAGTGAAGAATGCATTGGAGAAGAGATGCAGCTGACCCTTAAAGAATAAATAATATAAAATCAAAATAAAAAATTGTATGAATCAGTTACATGTTGGGACCATTTTTACTGTAGCATAAATTAAATTTATCTGATTGAGAAGTCTTTTCACTTTCACTCCCAGAATTCTGGCAGCATGGCTTATGCCTTCCGGGATTCTATCACTTTACACTAGGAAATCTGATTAGTCAAGGAAAAAAGACTTAAAGATTCTGCCACTCAGAAGTATTGTAGCATATCAGTACAGTCTGACAATGAACCTTAGTAGACGAGCCTGACACTTCTAGAAGGAATTTCTCTTCTTTCCCAGAGGAAAACCATCACCTGAGATCTCAAAAGTTAAGATGAAAAGGGTGAACTACAAAAAAACATATCTGGCAGTGATACTCAACAGAGAACACTGTTTTAACCTTGGTTCTGGCAAGAAGTTGAAAGTAATAATCCATAGGAATTCTTGGCAAAGGCATAGCCAACCCATGGATTTCAGGTTTGAGTATATAGTATTTGCAACAAAAAAACGTGAAAGTCATTAAAAAAAGTTAAAAAAAAAAAACAAGAAAAAAAACCAACTGAAAGTCAAATGTTTTAATTTAACATAGAAATGGTTATGCCATCAACTCAAGTGCTTGACAAAAAGACACTGAAAGCATTCTTACAGAAAAGCATCCTCAATTAGATATTAAATATTTACAGACCACTTTCCAAAAAGAATGAGATCAGAAATAAAGAGATATACAACAAGCAAAACGTACAAAAAAAGTATTCATAAGTGAGAATCAGCAGGAAAATAAGCAACAAAACCATACCTGCAAAGATCACAGATACTTGAATTATTGGAAATAAAATATAAATAACTATGTATAATAATTTTAAAAAATAAAGTAGAAATCAAACAAACAAGAAAGACCCCAGACACTATTAGAGTCATCAGCAGATTTCAAAAGGAACTAAGTTAAAATTTTCAAATCTTAACTACATACTCAAGTGGAAAGGTCATACCCTTAATTTTATCTTTGCCTTGGGTTGTGTCAAAGTGGAACAAAGCCCAGTATTAGTTTAAGTTAGTGGGACAGGTTTTATTCTCTACTGGAGCAGCAGAGACCTTAGTGTACCCTGAGCTCAACTCCCCAGAACTAAAGAGGAGAGGTCTTTGAAACACTGGAGTATGCTAAAGGAGAAAGTATCAAAAGCTACTCAGAAATGTTGCAATGTATGTCCCCCAAAATTTGTATGTTGAGATCCTAACCCCCAATGTGATGGTATTAGAGGTGGGGCCTCTGGGAGGTTATTAGGTCGTGAGGGTGGCACTCTCATGAAGGGATTAGTGCCCTAATAAAAGGGACCACAAAGAGTTATCTTGCTGTCTTTCCCCCATGTGAGTACAGTAAGTCTGCTACCTAGAAAGCAGGAAATGGGTCTGCACAAGGCAATAAATCTGCCAGTTCCTTGATCATCAGCTTTCCAGCCTTCAGAACTGTGAGAAATAAATTTCTATTGTCTATAAGCCACACAATCTATGGCCTTTTGTTATAGCAGCCCAAAGTGACTGATTCAGATTGAGCAGCCTATGTCTGCTAAACAGTGCTTACAGAAGTTAGGTTCCCACTCTTGCCCAAAGACTGGGAGAAAGGGGCCTTATCCTTCCTGACATTTATATTTCAAAGCAATGGCTCCCAAGTCATGGAGAAAGATATTCCTGAGTTGTAGAAGATACATACTCATCTCAAAGGGACTAAGAAATTTATAATTTTGTTATAACTTTGTTTATTGTTTATAATTTGTTATTGTTTATAATTGCAAGCTTCCCGAAGTAAATGCTCTCAGAGAAGGGAGATCAGGGGCCTGTCATCAGATTTTGACTGGAATAAAAAGTAAATGATTTTGGCAGATGAGCTTTCCCAGGTAAAAACTTAAGGGGGTCTGGGCTATCCCAAGGGCACGACTGTAGGCTGCCAGAAGCCATGGTAGAATTTGGTCAAGTGGCTTAGTGCAGATATTTGGATGGAGTCACTTTATTGAAAGATTTGAGGTTCTCAGCTGTTGTCTATTTTCCGAGCTTTAAATTTCTGCATTAAGATATTGATTGAGAATGAAAAAATAAACCGCTAGTTCTACCTTTAATGAATTCCTCTTATCTTAGAGGTGCAAGACAAGTTGTCTGAAAAGCAAAGTTTTTATTTTATGGGTGGCTTGTATAAAATGAATAAAAAAATGAATTCTTAAAATTTCCAGGATTTAGGTCAAATATATAGCACTGTTTAGGAAAAAGAAGCAAAAGAATTGAAAAGGAGACATTTGGGTGTTTTCCAATAATTATGAATATGTGGAACACCAAAATCCTACTAAAATTCCTATTCTTTTTTTAAAAATTTTTTATTGTTATGTTAATCCCCATACATTACATCATAATTTTAGATGTACTGTTCCATGATTCATTGTTTGTGCATAACACCCAGTGCTCCATGCAGAACATGCCCTCTTTAATACCCATCACCAGGCTAACACATCCTCCCACCCCCCTCCCCTCTAGAAGCCTCAGTTTGTTTTTCAGAGTCCATCAACTCTCATGGTTCGTCTACCCCTCCGATTGTTCCCCGTTCATTCTTCCCCTCCTGCTATCTTCTTTTTTTTTTTTTTTCTTAACATACATTGCATTATTTGTTTCATAGGTACAGATCTGAGATTCAACAGCCTTGCACAATTCACAGCGCTTACCAGAGCACAAACCCTCCCAAGTGTCTATCACCCAGTCAAGCCATCCCTCACACACCACCCCCCACTCCAGCAACCCTCAGTTTGTTTCCTGAGATTAAGAATTCCTCATATCAGTGAGGTCATAAGATACATGTCTTTCTCTGTTTGACTTATTTCACTCGGCAAAATACCCTCCAGTTCCATCCACGTCATTGCAAATGGCAAGATCTCATTCCTTTTGATAGCTGCATAATATTCCATTGCGTATATATACCACTTCTTCTTTATCCATTCATCTGCCGATGGACATCTTGGCTCTTTCCACAGTTTGGCTATTGTAGACATTGCTGCTATAAACATCAGGGTGCACGTACCCTTTCTGATCCCTACTTTTGTATCTTTGGGATAAATACCCAGTAGTGCAATTGCTGGTTCATATGGTAGCTCTATTTTCAACTTTTTGAGGAACCTCCATACCGTTTTCCAGAGTGGCTGCACCAGCTTGCATTCCCACTAACAGTGTAGGAGGGTTCCCCTTTCGCCACATCCCCGCCAACATCTGTCATTTCCTGACTTGTTAATTTTAGACATTCTGACTGGTGTTGAGGTGGTACCTCATTGAGGTTTTGATTTGGATTTCCCTGATGCCAAGCGATGTTGAGCACTTTTTCATTTGTTTGTTGGCCATTTGGATGTCTCTTTGGAAAAATGTCTGTTCATGTCTTCTGCCCATTTCTTGATTGGATTCTTTGTTCTTTGGGTGTTGAGTTTGACAAGTTCTTTATAGATTTTGGATACTAGCCCTTTATCTGATATGTCATTTGCAAATATCTTCTCCCATTCTGTCGGTTGTCTTTTGGTTTTGTTGACTGTTTCTTTTGCTGTGCAAAAGCTTTTTATCTTGTTGAAGTCCCAATAGTTCATTTTTACCCTTGCTTCCCTTGCTTTTGGCGATGTTTCTAGGAAGAAGTTGCTGCGGCTGAGGTCGAAGAGGTTGCTGCCTGTGTTCTCCTTTAGGATTTTGATGGACTCCTGTCTCACATTGAGGTCTTTCAACCATTTGGGGTCTATTTTTGTGTGTGGTGTAAGGAAATGGTCCAGTTTCATTCTTCTGCATGTGGCTATCCAGTTTTCCCAACACCATTTGTTGAAGAGACTGTCTTTTTTCCATTGGACATTCTTTCCTGCTTTGACGAAGATTAGCTGACCATAGAGTTGAGGGTCCATTTCTGGGCTCTCTATTCTGTTCCATTGATCTATGTCTCTGTTTTTGTGCCAGTACCATACTGTCTTGATGATGACAGCTTTGTAATAGAGCTGGAAGTCTGGAATTGTGAGGCCGCCAGCTTTGCTTTTCTTTTTCAACATTCCTCTGGCTATTCGGGGTCTTTTCTGGTTCCATGCAAATTTTAGGATTATTTGTTCCATTTCTTTGAAAAGTGGATGGTATTTTGATGGGGATTGCATTGAATGTGTAGATTGCTCTAGGTAGCATTGACATCTTCACAATATTTGTTCTTCCAATCCATGAGCATGGAACGTTTTTCCATTTCTTTGTGTCTTCCTCAATTTCTTTCATGAGTATTTTATAGTTTTCTGAGTACAGATCCTTTGCCTCTTTGGTTAGATTTATTCCTAGGTATCTTGTGGTTTTGGGTGCAATTGTAAATGGGATCGACTCCTTAATTTCTCTTTCTTCTCTCTTGTTGTTGGTGTATAGGAATGCCACTGACTTCTGTGCATTGATTTTATATCCTGCCACTTTACTGAATTCCTGTATGAGTTCTAGCATTTTTGGGATGGAGTCTTTGGGGTTCTCCCCATAAAGTATCATATCATCTGCAAAGAGTGAGAGTTTGACTTATTCTTTGCCGATTTGGATGCCTTTGATTTCTTTTTGTTGTCTGATTGCTGTGGCTAGGACTTCTAACACTATGTTGAATAGCAATGGTGATAGTGGACATTCCTGCCGCGTTCCTGACCTTAGGAGGAAAGCTCTCAGATTTTCCCCATTGAGAATGATATTCGCTTTGGGTTTTTCATAGATGGCTTTAATGATATTGAGGTATGTACCCTCTATGCCTATACTCTGAAGAGTTTTGATCAAGAAAGGATGCTGTACCCTGTCAAATGCTTTTGCTGCATCTATTGAGAGGATCATATGGTTCTTATTCTTTCTTTTGTTAATGTATTGTACCATGTTGATTGATTTGCTGATGTTGAACCAACCTTGCAGCCCAGGGATAAATCCCACTTGGTCGTGGTGAATAATCCTTTTAATGTACTGTTGGATCCTATTGGCTAGTATTTTGGTGAGAATTTTTGAATCCATGTTCATCAGGGATATTGGTCTGTAATTCTCCTTTTTGATGGGGTCTCTGTCTGGTTTGGGGATCAAGGTAATGGTGGCATCATAAAATGAGTTTGGAAGTTTTCCTTCCATTTCTGTTTTTTTGGAACAGTTTCAGAAGAATAGGTATTAATTCTTCTTTAAATGTTTGGTAGAATTCCCCTGGGAAGCCATCTGGCCCTGGGCTTTTGTTTGTTGGGAGACTTTTGATGACTGCTTCAATTTCCTTAGTGGTTATAGGTCTGTTCAGGTTTTCTATTTCTTCCTGTTTCAGTTTTGGTAGTTGATACATCTCTAGGAATGCATCCATTTCTTCCAGGTTATCAAATGTGCTGGTTTAGAGTTGCTCATAATATGTTCTTATAATTGTTTGTATTTCTTTGGTGTTGGTTGTGATCTCTCCTCTTTCATTCATGATTTTGTTGATTTGGGTCATTTCTCTTTTCTTTTTGCTAAGTCTGGCCAAGGGTTTATCAATCTTGTTAATTCTTTCAAAGAACCAGCTCCTAGTTTCGTTGATCTGTTCTACTGTTCTTTTAGTTTCTATTTCATTGATTTCTGCTCTGATCTTTATTATTTCTCTTCTCCTGCTGGGTTTAGGCTTTATGTGCTGTTCTTTCTCCAGCTCCTTTAGGTGTAGAGTTAGGTTGTGTATTTGAGACCTTTCTTGTTTCATTAGAAAGGCTTGTATTGCTATATACTTTCCTCTTAGGACTGCCTTTGCTGCATCCCAAAAGTTTTGAACAGTTTTGTTTTCATTTTCATTGGTTTCCATGAATTTTTTTAATTCCTCTTTAATTTCCTGGTTGACCCATTCATTCTTTAGTAGGATGCTCTTTAGCCTCCATGTATTTGAATTCTTTCCGACTTTCCTCTTGTGATTGAGTTCTAGTTTCAAAGCATTGTGGTCTGAAAATAGGCAGGGAATGATCCCAATCTTTTGGTACTGGTTGAGACCTGATTTGTGACCTAGGATGTGATCGATTCTGGAGAATGTTCCATGGGCACTAGAGAAGAATTTGTATTCTGTTGCTCTGGGATGGAATGTTCTGAATATGTCTGTGAAGTCCATTTGGTCCAGTGTGTCATTTAAAGCCTTTATTTCCTTGTTGATCTTTTGCTTAGATGATCTGTCTATTTCAGTGAGGGGGCTGTTAAAGTCCCCCACTATTATTGTATTGTTGTAAATGTGTTTCTTTGCTTTTGTTATTAATTGCCTTATATAACTGGCTGCTCCCATGTTAGGGGCATAGATATTTACAAATGTTAGATCTTCTTGTTGGATAGGCCCTTTAAGTTGGATAGAGTGTCCTTCCTCATCTCTTATTAGAGTCTTTGGTTTAAAATCTAATTTGTCTGATATAAGTGTTGCCACACCAGCTTTCTTTTGGTGTCCATTAGCATGGTAAATGGTTTTCCACCCCCTCACTTTCAACCTGGGGGTGTCTTAGGGTCTAAAATGAGTCTCTTGCAGACAGCATATTGATGGGTCTTATTTTTTAATCCAATCTGATAGCCTGTGTCTTTTGATTGGGGCATTTAGCCCATTTACATTCAGGGTAACTATTGAAAGATATGAATTTAGTGCCACTGTATTGCCTGTAAGGTGACTGTTACTGTATATTGTCTGTGTTCCTTTATGGTCTATGTTGCTTTTAGGGTCTCTCTTTGCTTAGAGGACCCCTTTCAAGATTTCTTGTTGGGCTGGTTTCGTGCTTGCAAATTCCTTTAGTTTTTGTTCGTCCTGGAAACTTTTTATCTCTCCTTCTATTTTCAATAACAGCCTAGCTGGATATAGTATTCTTGGCTGCATATTTTTCTCATTTAGTGCTCTGAAGATATCATGCCAGTCCTTTCTGGCCTGCCAGGTCTCTGTGGATAGGTCTGTTGCCAATGTAATATTTCTACCATTGTATGTTACATATCTCTTCTCCTGAGCTGCTTTCAGGATTTTCTCTTTATCTCTGAGACTCGTAAGTTTTACTATTAGATGTTGGGGTGTTGACCTATTTTTATTGATTTTGAGAGGGGTTCTCTGTGCCTCCTGGATTTTGATGCCTTTTTCCTTCCCCAAATCAGGGAAGTTCTCTGCTATAATTTCTTCCATTATACCTTCTGCCCCTCTCTCTCTTTCTTCTTCTTCTGGGATCCCAATTATTCTAATGTTGTTTCGTCTTATGGTATCGCTTATCTCTCAAATTCTGCCCTCGTGATCCAGTAGTTTTTTATCTGTCTTTTTCTCAGCTTCTTTATTTTCCATCATTTGGTCTTCTATCTCACTGATTCTCTCTTTTGCCTCATTTATCCTAGCAGTTAGCGCCCCCATTTTTGATTGCACCTCATTAATAGCCTTTTTGATTTCTACTTGGTTAGATTTTAGTTCTTTTACTTCTCCAGAAAGGGTTTCTCTAATAACTTCCATATTTTTTCAAGCCCATCTAGTATCTTTATTTTATTTTTTTTTAAGATTTTATTTATTTATTTGACAGAGAGAGGCATAGCGAGAGAGGGAACACAAGCAGGGGGAGTGGGAGAGGGAGAAGCAGGCTCCCCAGTGAGCAGGGAGCCCCATGTGGGACTCGATCCCAGGACCCTGGGATCATGACCTGAGCCGGAGGCAGATGCTTAACGACTGAGCCACCCAGGCGCCCATCAGCTAGTATCTTTAAAGTGATGATTCTGAACTCTAGATCTGACATTGTACTAATGTCCATATTGAGTAGGTCCCTGGCAGTCGGTACTACCTCTTGTTCTTTTTGTTGAGGTGAATTTTTCCATCTTGTCATTTTGCCCAGAGGAGAATAGATTAATGAGAGAACAAAATGCTAACAAGGTAACAATGTCCCCAGAAAACATACTCTAAACAAATCAGAAAAGTCCTGAAGCAGTGGGAAAAGAAAGGGAAAGAGAGAAAAAAGAAAAAGAAAAAAAAAAGAGAGAAAAAAAGAAAAAATAAAGATATAAACAAACAAAAACAGAAGAAAAAAAAACAGAATATTATCAAATATGATCAGGCTGGTATATAGATCAGTGCCACACACTAGATTTTGTGTGTGTTTTGGTCTGTTAGAAGAAAGTGCCTCCCAAAATTTTAAAGAAAGAAATACTTATATATGTACAAAAATAAGGGCTGATGTGATGAAGGGATGGAATATGACTGTAAAGATGGAAATTATAAAAAAATTTTATAAAAGGAATTGATAAGAAGTTGTTTGAAAAAAGAAAGAAGAGGATTAAAAAAGAAAAAGGAGAGAATGTGATCAGGCAGGGGAGTAGAAAAAAACAGTGCACTGGAGATTTAGGGTATATTTTGATCTGTTAGAAGAAACTATCTCAAAATTTTAAAGAGAGAACAACTTATATATATATATATATGCCAAAAATATGGGTAACTACTATGAAGGGATAGAATATGACTCTAAAAATGAAAAATAAAAATGTTTTTTAAAAAAGGGATTGATAAGATATTGGTTGAAAAAGGGAAAAAAAATTCAAAAATAAAAAAGACGGTTAAAAAAATTAACTTTGGGGCGCCTGGGTAGCTCAGTTGGTTAAGCGACTGCCTTTGGCTCAGGTCATGATCCTGGAGTCCCAGGGTCGAGTCCCGCATCGGGCTCCCTGCTCGGCAGGGAGTCTGCTTCTCCCTCTGACCCTCCTCCCTCTCATGCTCTCTGTCTCTCATTCTCTCTGTCTCAAATAAATAAATAAACTCTTTAAAAAAAAATTAACTTTGAAAGACTACAGAATCATGGTAAAAAAGCTATGGATTCTATGTGCAGTATTTCCCTAGTGCTGGAGTTCTGCCGTTCTCATTGATTGGTAAACTTGGTCTTGTCTGGCTGTTCTCGCTGATCTTCTGGGGGAGGGGCCTGTTCCCGTGGTTCCCAAATGTCTTTGCCGGGGGTGGAATTGCCCCGCCCTTGCCGGTCTGGGCTAAGTAATCTGCTTGGGTTTGCTCTCAGGAGCTTTTGTTCCCTGCAAGCTTTCCCTACAGCTTTGGAGGCCCAGAGTGAAAATGGTGGCCTCCCAATCTCCACCCCGGAGGATCCGAGAACTGGGGGCCCCGCTCCTCAGTGAGCCCCCAGAGAAAAGCAGTCAATCACTCCTGTCTCCCCAGTCTCCAGCTGCACTCTGTGCTCACCCAGCCTGTGACTGGGCATTTCTATCTCTGGGTTTGGAGATTCTGGCACCCGACCCCGTGCAGAATCTCCAAACCCAGCAGATCCTGCGGTGCACTCCCGCGCCTCTCCTCCTGGGGGAAGAAGGTGAGTCGCCCTGGATCTGCTGCTTGTCGGGTCCCTGCTGGAGGAGCAATGGCCCCACTGTGCCGCAGATCACAGTTTATGGCAACCCCGAGCTGAGAGCCCGTGCCTCGGCTCCGTCTCTGCAGCTGGCTTCCCTGCTCCGATACCTGGGAGCTCTGCTGCACTCAGGCACCCCCGGTCTTTCTGTGACCCCGAGGGTCCTGAGACCACACTGTCCCAGCAAGGGTTCCACCCCCCACTTAGCCACCAGAGTGACGTCCCTCAGCGGAGCAGACTTTTAAAAGTTCCGATTTTGTGCTCCGTGGCTCTATCACTTGCCAGAAGCGGCGGACGGAGGCCCCTCCCCCGCCGTCTATCCTCCTGAATATTGCCTCGGATTCACTTCACCACATGTCCTACCTTCCAGAAAGTGGTCGCTTTTCTGTTCAGAGAGTTGTTGCTATTCTTTTCTTCGATCTCCTGTTGAGTTCGTAGGTGTTCAGAATGGTTTGATCCCTATCCAGCTGAATTCCTGAGACCAGACGAAATCCAGGTCTCTTACTCCTCTGCCATCTTGCTCCGCCTCCAGATTCCTATTTTCAATGAAAGCAGCTCTCCTTCCATATGTTGAGCCGTGGTATAGTACATTGATTGTGCCAGTTAATGGTCTTTCTGTAGCCATAAACTTTTTTTATAAACTTATATTCCACTTCCTGTATGACTCTGGTATTGACCATGTGACTTGGCTTGGGTTACAGAATACTAGCAAACTTGATGCAATCAGTGGGATAGAAAAGACCTAGATTATTATTCTGTAGTGGTTGACATGACTCAAATTTTTCTTGTTTATGGGAAATATTAAGTTGAGGCAAACCGTAAGAGACTCTATAGTTAAGAGAACAGAGGGTTGCTGGAGGAATGGTGGGTGGGGGATGGGCTAAATGGATGATGGGTATGTAAAAAGGGCACTTCGTTGGGATGAGCACTGGGTGTTATATGCAAGTGATGAATTACTAAATTCTTCTGAAACCAATACTACACTACATGTTAACTGACTTGAATTTAAATAAAATAAAATAAAATAAAGTAAAATAAAATGAACTAAGTTGTATTTAAGGCCAAATTTATTTTTATAATTAAAGTTGTTTTGATATAAGAATAAAGTTATTGTGTCAGGACGTTGTCATTTAACACCTGCAGTTGCTGATAAATACTCATGAGCTTTTTGAGCTTTCTGAGGGGCACTACTGATTTTGATAAGAACAGGAAGAAACAACTATAGCAAGGGGACATTTTCACTATACATAATCAGAGTTTGTGAGGACTATCCAAGGCTTCGGTCTGGATGAGGCTACATTTTGCTGGCCTAAGTAGCCTTCCAAGGACCTTGGGGCATTAGCTCCTGCCATGGCAAGGCAACTCATTTTCAGCAGTGGTGAAAACCATGCAGCAACCCCTTGAAGATTATCTTGCCTGCCAACACCTGTACCCTTTTCCTTAGCAACATGCTCTAGCAACAGGGAACTTTTACTTTTGCGCTGATAGCTGGACATCAGCTCTTCGTTGGTTAAGCCATCTCTCCTGAATACCAACTAGTATAAAGATATGTCTCAACTAAATTTGGACTGTATTTCTTTCATTTCCCCTTACCAGAGACAATAGTGTGATTAATCTATCCTTTGAGTATATTAATTCTTTATTGGCTAATTAAGAGATGTTAGCTTGTAAACTACTGGCTTGTGGATTTCCCATAGTGAAACTATGTTAAATAAATTGCTGGCACAGAGTGAGTCTCTGAGCATAATCTGCATTGAAACAAAACAATTACTTCTGCCTGTTCTCTTGTTTCTCTGCACTTCTGATGAGACTATGTCTAGACTAGTTTTCATAAAGAAGGACCATGTGAAGCAGAACTGAGTTGTCTTAGTCAAGACCATATTGTGATTTTATAATAAGAACTATGTATTTGGTCTTCCTCCCAAAGAACTCATAAGACCCTTGGAATTTCCTAAGCGATGAGAGGCATAATTGTGTCTTCAGTTATGTTAAGGAGTTGACTTCACCTAAGTCTGAGGTTTGGTTTTCAGAAGAGGGTTGGATTAGAGGGTTGGAACTTTCAGTCCACCTCCTGACATCTGGGGAGGGAGGATGAACCAATTGCCAATGGCCAATGATTTAATCAAACTTACCTATAACATGAAGCCTCCATTAAAAACCCAAAAGGGTAGGGTTTGGAGAGCGTCCAAATTGGTGAACATGTGAGATTCAGGGAGAGTAGAATGTCTGGAGCAAGGATGGAAGCTTGTGCCCCTTCCCCATACTTTGTTTTCTGCATCTCTTTCACCTGGCTATTCCTGAGTTATATCCTTTTATAATAAGCCAGCAATCTAGTAAGCAAAATGCTTCTGACTTCTGTTAGCTGCTCTAGCAAACTGATTGAACCCAAGGTAGGGGTTAGAAACTCCCATTTATAACCAGTTGGTCAGAAGCACACATGATAGCCTGGACTTGCAGTGGTATCTGAAATGGGGAGTGGTGGGAGGGCAGTATGGTAGAACTTAGCTCATAATCAAAGAGCTGGCATAGATATCTGATGCTGTCTCCAGTTGGTGTCAGAACTGAGTTGCTTGGTGGTGTGGGGGAACCCATCCATTGGAATTAGATATAGAACACCATATTTACCATCCTGAGCTGTTATGTGTCAGCCTGTGTGCCAGCTAACTAAGACACAGGAAAAAGTCCAAATTAAGCTTTAGCTAGTGTACAAAACAGCTCTTAGTGGCCCCACTGACAAAACAGAATATGTGTAAAAAGCAGATTAATTTAAAATTTAAGACATAATCCTGGCAGCATATTCATAAATATGTCTTTTCCCTGAGCCGATTAAGAGCCTTAGTTTAAGTGATATCCTGTAGGTTAAATAACACATTTCATTTGCTTTATATACATTTTGGGTACTAAAAACAATAAAAAGGAGTGCCTGGGTGGCTCAGTCAGTTAAGCATCCAATTCTTAATTTCGGCTCAGGTCTTGATCTCAGGGTTGTGAGATTGAGTCCTGTGTGGGGCTCTGAGCTGGGTGTGGAGCCTGCTTAAGATTCTCTCTCTCTCTCTTTTTCTCCCTCTATCCCTCCCCCCCCTAAAAAAACAAGAAACAAAATATAAATCCCTTATTTCTCTTTTCCCTTTTATCTGTTTCTTTCTTTCATTCTTTCTTTCCTTCCCTCCTTCTTTCCTCTCTTTTCCTTTTTTCTTTCCTTCCAATATACTCGGCCTCAG
Source organism: Neomonachus schauinslandi (assembly GCF_002201575.2). Classification (NCBI taxonomy): domain Eukaryota; kingdom Metazoa; phylum Chordata; class Mammalia; order Carnivora; family Phocidae; genus Neomonachus; species Neomonachus schauinslandi. Next base: position 21,386,232 of record NC_058405.1, on the reverse strand, counting down.
CAGTATAAATATTTCTTAAAAACTCAGACCATAAAATCATGGTTGGAATCAACTCTATCTTATAATATATTTCACAGAAATTCTTCCATAGTGTTATGTTTATACTTAGAAAAATAATTAGTGAATATACCTAAATTGTGAAAAAGAAAAAAATGCTTGTACATATAAAAAATACTTCAGATAAATTATTGCCTTTTAAAATTATCAATCATTTATAGGAGACAATAATTAACACTGAAAACCAATATATTTTAGGGGCATCTCCATTTAATTAAATTGTCACTGAATATAGAGAACAATTACCATAAAAGCAGATAAATCCTACATTTGACTGTTCAATATAATAATATATTTGCATAAGCAAGCAAGAATATAAGAAAGAATTTATTTAGGACTTCACATTCTCATTTACATTTTTGAAAACTGAGCCTAAATGGAACAATGAGAAGGAGGTAATTGTCTTTACCTATTTTTATTATAAAATATTTCCTTTATCCTACTCCACTCAAACATTATATTTAATTAATTTAAGGCAAAAGTAAGGTTAGGTTTTTTTGCTGATATCATTTTAAAAACCCAAATTATTTAATTCTATATGATGCTAGTTATCTTCTTTGGTCCTACAGAAGATTTTTTAAATTAAGGCGGGAAAATTGGAGGGGGATACGAACCATGAGAGACTACGGACTCTGAGAAACAAACTGAGGGTTCTAGAGGGGAGGGGGGTGGGGGGATGGGTTAGCCTGGTGATGGGTATTAAAGAGGACACGTACTGAATGGAGCACTGGGTGTTATATGCAATGAATCATGGAACACTACATCAAAAACTAATGATGAAATGTATGGTGATTAACATAACATAATAAAAGAAAAACTGAAAAAAAAAAAAAAAAGAACGTAAGCTTCTGGGGCCCCGGGGGTGCTCAGTCAGTCAAGCGCCTATCTCTCGATTTCAGCTCAGGTCATGATCTCAGTGTCGTGAGATAGTGCCCTGTGTCGGGCTCCACATGGAGCCTACTTAGGATTCTCTTTCTCCTCTCTCTGCCCCTCTCCCCTCATGCGCATGCACATGCTCTCTTTCACATAAATAAATAAATCTTAAAAAAAAAAAAAAAAAAGTTCTGTATTTTTTTTTCAGTATAGTTATTCCAGTAGAGTTAACATACAGTGTTGTATTAGTTTCAGGTGTACAATATGGTGAT